>NW_017309165.1:84418-85123 GCF_000935625.1 Nanorana parkeri | reverse complement strand
AGACCACCTGAGAGCCCCACAGACCCCCTGAGAGCCACACAGTCCCCCCTGAGAGCCCGCACAGACCCACTGAGAGCTGCACAGGAGCCTATACAGCCCTCCAGGGACCCTGCAGACATCAGGCCGCCACCCCGGAGCAACACAGAGTATGCAGCCTTATATCATTCTGCATTACTGTATAACGTATTACTGAGATTTGTAGTCCTCTATACCTGATGGTATTCTGCCTTGCTGTGTAATGTACTGCTGGGATTTGTAGTCCTCTATAGTTGGCGGTTTATATAATGCATTTGCTGAGATGACTAAGTTTCTCTACAGCTCGGAGTCAGTGGCAGAACTACCGGGGTCGCAGCTGCACCTGGGCCCTGGCGCTCCACCACTGACTCCGAGCAGTAGAGAGTCTGTTCCATTGCAGTGTGCTGCGTGACATGTACCTTGGTAGCACACGGCAATGCAACACGTCACCCATTAGCACAGCACACGTGACTCAGCGGGGGAGGGAAATCCTCTTGTATCGTATTTTTGTTCGTTTGAAGTGTTTTCTGGAATCCTTGACACACACATAAGTTGGTTTAGTGATCTGGTTTGGGCACTCGGGCTCAGAAAGGTTCCATCACTGCCATGGGGGGGGGGGTCTAACACCCCAGAATTCAAGGGGTTAAAGCGGATCTTCACCCCTCCCCCTCCACAGTGTAAAAAAGTTTA
>NW_017309165.1:78432-82808 GCF_000935625.1 Nanorana parkeri | reverse complement strand
AGCTGCCACAGACCCCTCTAGGAGCCGCACAGACCACCTGAGAGCCCCACAGACCCCCTGAGAGCCACACAGTCCCCCCTGAGAGCCCGCACAGACCCACTGAGAGCTGCACAGGAGCCTATACAGCCCTCCAGGGACCCTGCAGACATCAGGCCGCCACCCCGGAGCAACACAGAGTATGCAGCCTTATATCATTCTGCATTACTGTATAACGTATTACTGAGATTTGTAGTCCTCTATACCTGATGGTATTCTGCCTTGCTGTGTAATGTACTGCTGGGATTTGTAGTCCTCTATAGTTGGCGGTTTATATAATGCATTTGCTGAGATGACTAAGTTTCTCTACAGCTCGGAGTCAGTGGCAGAACTACCGGGGTCGCAGCTGCACCTGGGCCCTGGCGCTCCACCACTGACTCCGAGCAGTAGAGAGTCTGTTCCATTGCAGTGTGCTGCGTGACATGTACCTTGGTAGCACACGGCAATGCAACACGTCACCCATTAGCACAGCACACGTGACTCAGCGGGGGAGGGAAATCCTCTTGTATCGTATTTTTGTTCGTTTGAAGTGTTTTCTGGAATCCTTGACACACACATAAGTTGGTTTAGTGATCTGGTTTGGGCACTCGGGCTCAGAAAGGTTCCATCACTGCCATGGGGGGGGGGGTCTAACACCCCAGAATTCAAGTGGCTCTCTGCCGTGACAGGGGAGGGGCTGGATTCCCCCCTCCCGTTCCGCCAGTCAGCGCTGGAGGAGGCCTCTAGATAGGCAAAGCCAGCTGTCAGTCACGCAGCTGAGCGGATCCCGGGACAAATGACGGGATCTGCTTCAGCGTGTCAGTATACCGCGAGCAGCAGCTCGCGGTATACTGCGGCGTCTCAGTAGCTCGCAGTATACTGAGCTTAGGGTGACGGGAGGACGCTAGTTTGTGTCCCCCCTTTACCCTAAGGAGAACTATGGGGAAAAAGCCCTGACCTCAGAGTTCTCCTTAAAAGAAGAACTATGAGGTGAGTGAAAATCACTGACCTCATAGTTCTAGCCGACCTGTGACAATGAGACTGTCACAGGTCGGCTCAGTAGATCGGGAAGTGAGGGAACACATACCGGTGCTCGCTCACTTCTCGATCTATCCCTGCAGAGAGCCGTGACTGTCTCTCACGGCTCCCTGCAGGGATTCCCCCCTCTCCAGTAAACACCCGGTAACGGGTGTGTGCATTTAGCGGGTCTTTTCTGCCCGTGCGTGCCCGCTAGGGGGCGCGCGCGAGCAGAAAAAAATTGCCGTCTGGAGACGGCAACCCGCAGATGCTGCAGTGCCGTCCGTCCGTTTTTTTACTACGGGCGGACGGCAAGAGGTTAAAAAATGATTTTGCGTTTACTTTTTTATTTTCAGTCTTCCCTCCTCAATTAGCAGTAATTGGTTATATTGAGCTGCACTTGTTCAAGATGTTTCTGGGTCCTCTAAGCCACTTCTTCAGTTCTCTCTCCTTGTGCGGGGTGATTGGTATTGTCTCCGCCCCCCTCCTGTAGTTTGTGCAGGCAGCCTGTAGTGGGTGGAGCCTGCTTGGCCCCTCCCACAGTAATGATGTCATTGCTGCTTAGCAGAAAGTGAAGGCCACCCCAGACCACATTCCCCTCCTGTGCCTTTTACATAAAACTAGCCATCGCACAAAATGCATTTCAATCCTCTGGCAGCTCTTTCCTCTAGCACCATGCACTAGCTACAGCCCCCTCCCCCCCACTTATTCGCTATACGTGATTGGTGGTCAGGCTGACCAATAGTGATGTGCAGGAGGCGGGAAGAGATTTATATGAAGTCCAAACAAATTTGATAAAACAATATTTATTTCCGGTTTCAACAAAAAAAAATAAAAAATTCCCGTCCGCAGATGACGCAACAATACTGACAGGTGTGATACAGATGGAGAAAGCCCCTCCCACCTCAGAGGAGAAAGCCCCTCCCACCTCAGACGAGAAAGCCCCTCCCACCTCAGACGAGAAAGCCCCTCCCACCTCAGACGAGAAAGCCCCTCCCACCTCAGACGAGAAAGCCCCTCCCACCTCAGACGAGAAAGCCCCTCCCACCTCAGACGAGAAAGCCCCTCCCACCTCAGACGAGAAAGCCCCTCCCACCTCAGACGAGAAAGCCCCTCCCACCTCAGACGAGAAAGCCCCTCCCACCTCAGACGAGAAAGCCCCTCCCACCTCAGACGAGAAAGCCCCTCCCACCTCAGACGAGAAAGCCCCTCCCACCTCAGACGAGAAAGCCCCTCCCACCTCAGACGAGAAAGCCCCTCCCACCTCAGACGAGAAAGCCCCTCCCACCTCAGACGAGAAAGCCCCTCCCACCTCAGACGAGAAAGCCCCTCCCACCTCAGACGAGAAAGCCCCTCCCACCTCAGACGAGAAAGCCCCTCCCACCTCAGACGAGAAAGCCCCTCCCACCTCAGAGCACGGAGAAGAAAGCCCCTCCCACCTCAGAGCATGGAGGAGAAAGCCCCTCCCCCTCAAGGCATGGAGGATAAAGCCCCTCCCACCTCAGAGCATGGAGGATAAAGCCCCTCGCACCTCAGAGCATGGAGGAGAAAGCCCCTCGCACCTCAGAGCATGGAGGAGAAAGCCCCTCCCTCCTCGAGAGTATGCAGGAGAAAGCCCCTCCCCATCAAGGCATGGAGGATAAAGCCCCTCCCCCTCACAGGGATCACCAATGGAGTTGACTCTGCGCTGTATAAAATCTCTTCTCTCATTTTCACAGAAAACGAACCCCCCCTCCAGATCACATCCTCCGCCATCATCTACAATATAAATACATTTACAAGCGGCTCTTGGCGGATGAGAAGATGGGAGTAGTAGTAGTAGTAGACGGTCCGAGGCCTCGACCGATCAGATCATCCACTGGTCCTGGTCCTGCTCAGCTCCCTCCATGTCGGCCTGCAGGACAGAAGGAAACATTCAGGGGCTGGATGTTTGAGGTCACATGACTGCAATCAGGGTGGGTGGAGGAATCTCCCCTGCCAGGCGATTGTATTCTGACACCCGCGGCTGTCTGAACACCTGACCAATGGCTGCATCTGATTGGACGCAGTCACTATTTGGCTGACAATAGTCCACCCGGGTTGTACTGACGGGGTCACCCTCGGTTCTAATCAAAATTCCAGCTTTAGGTATACACAGCTTGGCCTGGGCAGTAGACAGGTGTGGAAGATCCCGGGGCCCCAGGAGGGGGAACTCTGATGAGGAAGTGGAATGTGCTGTACGCAGGACCGCCAATATGGGGTACAGACAGTCCCCCTGCCCCAGGTCCAAGCCCCATTGGGTTAGCAGGAAAAGGGGGCCATGTCTGAGGTCTGGGCCCCGGGCAAGGATCACTGGGTTGTGTGCACAGAGAAAGTGGGGGGGATTAAAGTTTCTAGGCACAGGAAGTGCTCGGATATCAGGAGTGCCTATACACAGGAAGTGCTCGGATATCAGGAGTGCCTATACACAGGAAGTGCTCCGATATCAGGAGTACCTACACACAGGAAGTGCTCCGATATCAGGAGTACCTACACACAGGAAGTGCTCCGATATCAGGAGTACCTACACACAGGAAGTGCTCCGATATCAGGAGTACCTACACACAGGAAGTGCTCCGATATCAGGAGTACCTACACACAGGAAGTGCTCCGATATCAGGAGTACCTAGGCGCAGAAAGTGCTCTGATATAAGGAGTACCTATACACAGGAAGTGCTCTGATATTTTTCGGGGGGAAATCCAGGCACGGGGTAGGTCTCTCAGGACACGGATTGGGAACATAATAATAGACGGTCCCAGTGATAAGTCTTCAGTATATTTGGTCCGGGGTCACTTCTAGGCGGAGCGCTCGGGCTGACACAATACACGCGACGGGAGTCTTCACTGACCTCAATCTCACCGTCATCTGGAGACTCGTTATAATCATTCATCTCATCCATGTCCTGCATATCCTCATCATCCTCGGAATCCTCTTCACTGTCCTCATCATCCTCATCGTCTTCCTCCTCCTCCTCGTCGTATGGCTGAGACAAGAGGTAGGCGGAGTTATACGAGGCACGCATGAAGCCAGATATACTGTATACACATATATACAAGAGACCTCTGTTCAGGGGGAGCTGGGCTACACAATTCCCACTGAAGGACCGCATGAACACCCCCCCCCCCCCAGGGGGGGAACAGGGGGGGCCGCACACAAGAGCATTGCATTGTGGGGGAGGGGTATGTGTCCTGTGTTCCCCCTACCTGGAAACACTGGCTATTCTTCCAGGCACCAGTACAGGAGAGGCCTGCCCACTGAGGTCACATGACAGTGTCTGATGACAGCCCACCCCAGGAAGGTATACTCGCCACCCCTCCTCATGATG
>NW_017309165.1:77515-78384 GCF_000935625.1 Nanorana parkeri | reverse complement strand
GCAAGGCGAACCCGACCACCCCTGGCAAGGCGACAATCTATACCCCCTGTCTGCCTCCACACTGCAGGAGTCCTACCTGGGTAGATGACATCACTTCCCCCTCTCCACATGACCTGGAGATTGACCACTTTTGGCCCACGCACTGGCACATGGCGGAGGTTCCCCATACACGAAGGGCCCGCTCCATTATGTGCAGGAATACCTTCCTCTGCAAGGGGGCGGGCCTTGAATGGACAAAGGGACATTGTCTATTTAAAGAGACCCTGTCACCAACCTAAAAGGTCTCTTAAAATCTGCCCCCTGACCCTGTGCCAGAGCAGAGATATGTACAAGTCTCTCCTATCATCAGGTGGCTGTGTTGGTTTTATCAGTCTGCCTAATGACAGGTTCCCTTTAAGATCCGTTGTCTTACCTCGGAGGCCGGCTTCCCTATGGGGACCAGGTTGTTGTCTTTCTCCGCTATGCTCTGCAGCTGCAGGAGGGAAAATACCAGCACAGTGTTACGGCATAGGGAAGGGGGGGGGGGGTATCAGGGGGGAGGACCTTGGACTCACCCAGGCCTGGTGCTGCTGTTCCTGCTGCTGTAACTCATTCTCGTCCACACAGGGCCGGTCCAGGTTAAACCACAGGGAGTCGGTGACTTGTGGGAAGAGCGAAGGGAAGAGGGTGGACATGATCTGCGGGGGAGGGGAGACGGATCTGTGTTAGTGCGACTTTAACATCCCTCCGCACATGTACCGTACGTGTTCATCATCAGTGTCCCCCTTATTAAATAACCCCCCTAAAAACCTGACAGAGGGTCTACTTCCCCCTCCCCCCTATAAGATGGACACCCCCTCTCCATATCAATGTCAATGCAGAATGGCACA
>NW_017309165.1:75071-77336 GCF_000935625.1 Nanorana parkeri | reverse complement strand
GATGTGCTGGGTATCAGGAGGGGACCCGGTCAGTCTTGCAGGCGGCGTGGTTCTAGGAAGATGTGCAGGCTCTCAGGAGGGCTGCGCGGGGTCTCGGGGGGGAGATGTGCTGGGTATCAGGAGGGGACCCGGTCAGTCTTGCAGGCGGCGTGGTTATGGGAAGATGTGCAGGCTCTCAGGAGGGCTGCACGGGGTCTCGGGGGATGTGCGGGGTATCAGGAGGGGACCCGGTCAGTCTTGCAGGCGGCGTGGTTCTAGGAAGATGTGCTGGGTCTCAGGAGGGCTGTGCTGGGTCTCAGGAGGGCTGTGCTGGGTCTCAGGAGGGGGGCTGTGCAGGGTCGGTCCGTCTTGCAGGCAGCGTGGTTTCAGGAAGGAGGAGATGTGCGGTCGGTGCTGTAATCAGGCGCCGCAGTTCACAGGAAGGCTGCTGGGACCTCGTCGCCTTTTTACAGCGTCGGCTTCAGTACCGGCACGGTAGCCAGTATCGCCACGGATACGGCGGTAACACCCACTACATAAAAGTGATTTTTTTTTCTAGCAAGCTGTGATTGTATTATCAGAGACAACTCCAGTATGTATTCCTATTACAATGCTGATGTCATAACAGGAGAGGACATGCTGGGTCTATTCTTAGTCAGGGACCCCTACAAATCTCCCTTGGCCTGACTTCTGTAGTGTCCCTTCCACCCTGGAAGTCCTCCCCCTCCACCCGCTGCAATCACCCCACACAGCCCCTGTAAGGGAAGGGGAGCAGCGATAACAAAGATGCACACAAACAACACACACAGATCTACTCACCTCCTTGGCTGCCTCCACCAAGATGGCGGCGTTAACGGTGCGGAAGACTCCGCCCTCTCACTGATATATCATAGAGTGTATTTGGAGATGGAGCGTCGCTGTACCTGAAGTAAGGCTTTTCCTTCTGGTGACTTCGGTCCTCCAGGTACAGTGACCCAAAGGCCACGCCCTCCCCAGCTTTCAAACGTAGTTGACCCGCCCCTCGCCGGTTTCCCAGGCGTCGACCACGCCCGTCACTGCTCACGGAGTCCCCGCCTCTCTTTCTCTCACACTGAGGGCCCGGCGCGGGGCATGCTGGGAAGGATACACCCAACATGGCAGCTGAGAGCAGAGGGGGCCTGCCGGGCCTGACAGAGAGAAGGAACGCCTGACACTGGGGTGAGTGTCACTCTGATGTCTGTCCCCCTGTGGCAGCTCTCTCTGTCTGTAACAGCTATATCTGTCCCCCCCATTATCAGTGCTGGGTGTCACAGTAATATCTGACCCCCCATGATCACTGCTGGGTGTCACAGTAATATCTGTCCCCCCATGATCACTGCTGGGTTTGTCACAGTAATATCTGTCCCCTTATTATCACTGTGGGGTGTCAAAGTCATTTCTGTCCCCCCATGATCAATGCTGGGTGTCACAGTAATATCTGTCCCCTAATTGGGTGTCGCAGTAATATCTGCCCCCCCTATGATCAATGCTGGTTGTCACAGTAATATCTGCCCCCCATTATCACTGCTGGGTGTCACATTATTACCTCTCCCCCATTTTTATCATCGTTTGCGCCGCTCGTCATCCCCAGTGTGTGTATGTCGGCTCTTGCCCCCGCCCCCCGCCGTTCTGTCTATTTTGGTATAAACTAAATGATAGGTTGCTATGGACAACACAGACAGTTCGGCCTTCACACACTTCCAGGGTGGGCACTGTGACGCCCCGGCGCCCGGGATTTCTCCAGCACGTGAAGCCGATTCATGTTATGTATGGGAACTCCTGCACAATGAACTGTCTGTGTTGCCCGGTGGCTGGCTTTCTACTACATTTAATACCATATATGGACATCAGAGCGTCTGATTGGTTGCTGCAGACAGTTCAGAAAGTTCTTGTTTCCGACACTTTTCCCTCCTTTTATTCCAGGATCCCGGAGACTGGCTCGTCATCCGCCACCCAGGACCGCAGGAGGAGGAGACTCCGAAGGTGAGAGATGGAAGATGACGGCAAGAAGGGCAAAAAGGTAAGAAAGTGGCCGAGACGCGCGTGAGCTGTATCTGTGTGCTGACATCGTGTGTGGCCTGTGCCCGTGTACTGGCCCTGTTCACGGCTCCACACACGCTGCGCGCCGCACCTCCTCCCCACCTCACGCTCGCCGCTGCCCGATCCGCCTGCATCCACATTCCACATGCCGCACCTTCTCCCCACCTCCCGCCCAAATCCACGATCGGCAAGGCACGCGGGGAGAGGTAGTAAGGAGGAGCAGGGGTG
>NW_017309165.1:72742-75060 GCF_000935625.1 Nanorana parkeri | reverse complement strand
ATTGCTGTATAATTTTACACTTTTCATTTCACTATATTGCACACCACACTTTTTTATTCCTTTTTTACTTCCACCGCTCCAAACTTGCTCCCTTTGATGGACTGCAATCTCAATATAAACTAGTAGTCCCATCACTGGAGCCTCAGGTTGGCCGACTCATAGGGGTCTGTTAATAAAAACTCACATTGGTTGTGTGCGCAGTGACCAGAAGGGGGCACGATGAGTGTTCTCGGTGTCATGTTCCTCCGCAGGTTCGTTCATACAGATCACGCCGGAGAGAATGAGCATTCCCCCCCCACCCCCAGAAACAATTGTTACATATGATGGTTCCCTCCAGAATTGTTACATTGTATCTCATCACACACGTGATCCTCAGCGCCATCTAGTGGTCATAATCAGGTACTTACCCCATTCACACTGTGCTGCATGAGTGAACCTATTCAGACTGGTGCGTGGCCCACAGATCAGGGCTGTACTGGGTCATACTGGTGCAGGACACACAGATCGGAGCTGTACTGGGTCATACTGGTACAGGGCTCACAGATCGGAGCTGTACTGGGTCAGACTGGTGCAGGACACACAGATCGGAGCTGTACTGGGTCAGACTGGTGCAGGGCTCACAGATCGGAGCTGTACTGGGTCATACTGGTACAGGGCTCACAGATCGGAGCTGTACTGGCTCATACTGGTACAGAGCTCACAGATCAGGGCTGTACTGGATCATACTGGTACAGAGCTCGCAGATCGGAGCTGTACTGGGTCATACTGGTACAGAGCTCGCAGATCGGAGCTGTACTGGGTCATACTGGTACAGAGCACACAGATCAGGGCTGTACTGGGTCAGACTGGTGCAGGGCTCACAGACCGGAGCTGTACTGGGTCATACTGGTACAGGGCTCACAGATCGGAGCTGTACTGGGTCAGACTGGTGCAGGGCACACAGATCCGAGGTGTACTGGGTCATACTGGTTCAGAGATCAGAGCTGTACTGGGTCAGACTGGTGCAGGGCTCACAGATCCGAGGTGTACTGGTTCAGAGCTCTGTGTACTCGGGTCATGCCTTGGCACACAGGTGCGGCCGGGCTGTGCCCCCATGCGATGGTCTGATCTGTGCGGGAGAAGGGGGGGGGGTGATACCAGCGCGGGGTGTCGGAGATCATCGGAGGTGTTTTGTAGTCTCGCCCTCGGCATTGTTTGCTCGGCGTCTTTCCATTGCTGGGAATTTCCATCATACGTCGCAGCTTCTTGACACGTGAGCCGATCTCCTTCCAGCGCAGGTGTCTGGTTGTAGAAAACAGGAAAGTGGAACATACGGGGCGTTGTCCCGCCATGGTCATCCTCCTCTTCCCTGCCCGTCCCCACGTGTGCCCTGACATCTCGTCCTTGCACACGGCTCGGGGGTGGGGGGGGGAGGGGCAGCGCTTCAGTGAAATCCGAGGTCTCCACTGACCTACACGGCCAGGTCCGGCCACCTCTAATGTCCAATCATACTTCAATTATCTCCCATCTACATGTATATGTCCAAACGTTGGTACTCCCGAAGATGAGAGCACGACTCTACATTAACTTACACTGAACTCTGGCCACAAAAACCTTTGAAATACGGTATATCACTCAATAACCACAAACGATATAAATCTACTTTGCAAACCCAGATGTTACCTTGTAACAGTTGCAGTGACATCATCACTGTGCTGTACATGGCCTGAGCAGAGCTGTGGGAGGGGCCCAGCAGGCTCCACCCACTACAAGATGGGGTGGAGACGAGACCAGTCACCCTGAACAAGGAGAGAGAGCTGCAGTGAGCGGTCTTTATTACAGGAGGGGGCGGAGACAAGACCAGTCACCCTGCACAAGGAGAGAGCAGCAGTGATTGGTCTTTATTACACGAGTGGGCGGAGACAAGACCAGTCACCCTGCACAAGGAGAGAGCATCAGTGATTGGTCTTTATTACACGAGGGGGCGGAGACAAGACCAGTCACCCTGCACAAGGAGAGAGCTGCATTGAGCGGTCTTTATTACAGGAGAGGGCGGAGACGAGAGGGAGGGATTGGCAGAGAGGGGCAGGGGGGGTGGTAACTTCTGCACATGCTTACATCTCAGCAAGAACCCTGCGCATGTGCGGCTCCCTGCACAGAAACAAATAATCTCTGACCGGCGGGTGGAAGGGTCTCTGACTTCCACAATCTCTTCTGTCCTACAGAGCGGCCCGGCATCATTTTATGTTAATGACTTCCCTTCCACTGTAAGATGTTACAATGTCACCTCCAGGTTTTCTCCAGTCTCCCTCATGCGGGGGGGGGGGGCACGGGCCGGG
>NW_017309165.1:71320-72469 GCF_000935625.1 Nanorana parkeri | reverse complement strand
CATTGTCTGTCCTCGCCTGCTCGCGCTCTGTATATAACACTCTGCCAGTGATGGTTCAGCGTCTTCACATCGCGCTCACGCAGCATGGTACGTCTGCTATTATTATGGTCTGTCTGCGGTCCGTGTGTCTCTGCCGTGTTCCGTAGCAACGCTCCCTGATGTTTATTGATCATTTTTCTGCTTCGTGCAATTCTTCTTCTTCTTATTTTGGGGGATTATTAGGTTTTGCAGATTTTTCTGTCTTTGTATTGTTGTCAGTGGAAGGAGCCGGGAGACGGAGTTCAGTGAGGCCTTGTGTGTCACACTCTGACATCGCCGTTACCCTGGACTCCTTTAGATGAAATGTCCGGGTTGGCGGGGGCCTAAACATGAGCGTTTGGGGTAGTCTTGTTCTCTATGATAGAAGAACAAACCACAGCGGTAGGTAACTCCGGCCCTCCATGGAGAAGCAGGGAGATCCTTGCGCTGCAGGTCCTCGGGTACAACTTCCCCTCCAGCAAGGAGAACAGTGACCCGGCACAGTGGTGACATCACCAAATCCAGTCAGAGGCGGCAGTGCCTTAGATGATGATGACGGGGACCACGGATGACGGACTATAAATGTCTTCATTCCCGTTGCCGGGCAGCGATGAGACACTTTCCTGTTTACGTTCTCAGTCCTGGTCTGCGCTGCCTCCTGTTTGCATCACATGAGCGGGTTTCTACATCGGTGAGTGTCGGAGGAAGCTGTGGTTGCTCGTCTTCCTGTGTACGTTGTATGTGAACGCGGTACGAGTGTCAGCTCTGGGGCACGGGGCTGGCGGGGGTGCAATGCAAAGCCTGAGTGTGAAAGTCCAGCCTCCAGGACTGACCCATGGACGCAGAGGTAGGGGAGTTGGTCTGATGTATTTATTTTTTTGGGGTGGGGGGGCGTTGTGTCGTCATTGGTGCAGAAATAACACGCGCGCACCTCATGGCCAACACCCGGAGATCATACAACATACCCCGTGCTATCACCTGCAGGATGTACAATGTACGAGTCAGTGACTGCAAGAATCACCCCCATCATTGTGTCAGTGACTGCAAGAATCACCCCCATCATTGTGTCAGTGACTGCAAGAATCACCCCCATCATTGTGTCAGTGACTGCAAGAATCACCCCCATCATTG
>NW_017309165.1:66538-71147 GCF_000935625.1 Nanorana parkeri | reverse complement strand
GGGGGGGGGGGTTTAGATAAAGGACAATTGCACTGGGAGAAGTTGTCCTTTAAAACCATCCAGGCTCTAACATAAGACTGTGCAGCCCCTAATGAAGTGAAATGCCCACAAAGCTTCTCAAAGGGACCCCCCCCCCTGTGATCTGGGCTGCCTGGGCCTTAGGTTTGGTACAGGGACCGCTCGCGCAGCAGTTGTTGAATCTATAGGAAGTGCGCCTTGTACGGGGTCCTCGTTCACCTTTTCACCTCCGCTTGTAGACCGCGCATCTCTTAGTGTGCCGCGCTCTGCCCGTACCACCTGCCGGGTGCCAGAGGCGGCCGCATCCTCTGTGTGGTTTCCACTTCCTCTGGTGCGCTGTGTGCCAATAACAAGCGAACGATAAAGCTCTTCGTATGTCTTCATAGCAGTCAGTTGGTGTCATCCACCCCAGTCAGTGTTATTGGGGTCACCTCTAGTTCCTCCTGGTCGGGGGGTCACTGTGAGAACACGCTGATCTTCTGGCACTGCGGGGATGAGAGATGCCACTGTGAAGGGATTTCGCCGTTCACCCTCCCTGACCCCTCACCCATTCACAAATAGATGCCAGGCGTTCTGTGAATGGACAAAGGACGATCCCATCATTCACCCGCCCCTCGTCCATTCACAGGAGGCCTTTCCTTCCGGAAAGATCTGGAGAAAGTGTTTTTCATCCGGCGGCTATTGTGAAAATCATTGAAGCATTTCCATGAGCAGCGCCGGTATCAACATGGTCACTGCCAGCCTCGCACTACATATCCCATGATGCCTTGCACTGCCAGCCTCGCACTACATATCCCATGATGCCTCGCACTGCCAGCCTCGCACTACATATCCCATGATGCCTTGCACTGCCAGCCTCACACTACATATCCCATGATGCCTTGCACTGCCAGCCTCGCACTACGTATCCCATGATGCCTTGCACTGCCAGCCTCGCACTACGTATCCCATGATGCCCATGTGTTCTGTAGTGTGCATGCGTTAATTGTTCTCTATGCTGGTACCTGCCGTGGGAGCACGGAGCTAGCTTCCTTTCCACCCCCCCCCTCCCCCTCCCCCCGGCTTCCTGATTGGCTAGGCAGCCTGGCTTCCCTCGGCACTTGCGGTCAGGGGGAGATTCTGGTGACTACGGGTGTCCATATACTCGGTATCGGTACTAGTATCGGTGCGTCTCTGGTTCTAAGCATCAATTTTCTAACCCAACTTGCACAATCTTCAAGCGTCCAGGGTGAGGCTTTGCGGCGGCCACCAGAAGGTGCCGGGCCGGATCATCACCTTGTTGTGTCGGCGACATACATATCACGTGTGTGCGTGTGACGTCCAAGTGTGGTCATGATGTGGTGTCCTCTCTCCCAGCAGCCTGGAATCGTGTCTCCATTTAAACGGGTCTTTCTGAAGGGGGAGAAGGGGCGCGACAAGAAGGCCCAGGAGAAGGTGACGGAGAGGAGGCCGCTGCATTCGGTGTCGCCATCACCGGCTGAGCATCGCGTGGACCCAGACGTGCTGCTGAACGATTATATAGAGAAAGAGGTCAAGGTGAGGCGTGTCTTCAATGTGTGTGTATGACCCCCCCCCGGTACCTCTCTCTCTCCACCCTGATACCCAACCATCGTGGCGGCCATTCATATTGGGATAGTTACAGTGAAATGCTAATGGGAGGTGTTCTGTAGCTCAGCAGGGGAGAATCAGGCGGGGCTGACAACACTGCTTGAGATTTCAGTGCAGCAGAGGCAGAGTTGTCAGCTCACAACAGGAAGTTAGGAGCTCACTGGTGATGGTTTCGTTTTCTTCTGCCCACGCATACATTGTAACTGAGCCCCCGGGTCTGTGTTTCTCTTTGCAGTACTTGGGGCAGTTGACCTCCATCCCCGGATACCTCAACCCCTCCAGCCGGACAGAAATCCTGCAGCTCCTAGACAATGCGAAGGTGAGCAAATCATTCCCCCTGTCTCAGAGTTATGACCAATAATATTGGAATTGGCGGCTTCACATGGCCAGGTACACCCAGACATATGTCATATGCTCTACAAATCCCAACATTGTGGGAGGGGCAGAGACACCAACTACTGGAGGAAATCTCACCATTGTGGGAGGGGCAGAGACACCAACTACTGGAGGAAATCTCACCATTGTGGGAGGGGCAGAGACACAAACTACTGGGGGAAACTATAGGCACAGTGTGGTATTTGCACCTTTTTATTACAACTGAATCCTTTTTATTTTGCTGTCCTTCCCTCAGAGACTTCATCACCTCCCGGCACAGCTGACCCAGGAACATGACGCTCTGATCAGCCTGTCAGCCTACAACGTCAAGGTGGTATGGAGAGACAGAGAGGACATCATTCTCAGGGTTCCCATTTAGAAGGTGACGGAGAGGAGGCCGCTGCATACGGTGTCGCCATCACCGGCTGAGCATCGCGTGGACCCAGACGTGCTGCTGAACGATTATATAGAGAAAGAGGTCAAGGTGAGGCGTGTCTTCAATGTGTGTGTATGACCCCCCCCCGGTACCTCTCTCTCTCCACCCTGATACCCAACCATCGTGGCGGCCATTCATATTGGGATAGTTACAGTGAAATGCTAATGGGAGGTGTTCTGTAGCTCAGCAGGGGAGAATCAGGCGGGGCTGACAACACTGCTTGAGATTTCAGTGCAGCAGAGGCAGAGTTGTCAGCTCACAACAGGAAGTTAGGAGCTCACTGGTGATGGTTTCGTTTTCTTCTGCCCACGCATACATTGTAACTGAGCCCCCGGGTCTGTGTTTCTCTTTGCAGTACTTGGGGCAGTTGACCTCCATCCCCGGATACCTCAACCCCTCCAGCCGGACAGAAATCCTGCAGCTCCTAGACAATGCGAAGGTGAGCAAATCATTCCCCCTGTCTCAGAGTTATGACCAATAATATTGGAATTGGCGGCTTCACATGGCCAGGTACACCCAGACATATGTCATATGCTCTACAAATCCCAACATTGTGGGAGGGGCAGAGACACCAACTACTGGAGGAAATCTCAACATTGTGGGAGGGGCAGAGACACCAACTACTGGAGGAAATCTCACCATTGTGGGAGGGGCAGAGACACCAACTACTGGAGGAAATCTCACCATTGTGGGAGGGGCAGAGACACAAACTACTGGGGGAAACTATAGGCACAGTGTGGTATTTGCACCTTTTTATTACAACTGAATCCTTTTTATTTTGCTGTCCTTCCCTCAGAGACTTCATCACCTCCCGGCACAGCTGACCCAGGAACATGACGCTCTGATCAGCCTGTCAGCCTACAACGTCAAGGTGGTATGGAGAGACAGAGAGGACATCATTCTCAGGGTTCCCATTCACGACATCGCGGCCGTCTCCTACATCCGCGATGACTGTCTGCACTTGGTGCTCCTCAAAACTGGTAAGAGATTAAATAGATCCGGTTATGTTTGAGAGGCGGATATTGAGACTCCTCCTATCATCATCATCATCATCCATCCATCACTCATCCATCCATCACTCATCCATCCATCACTCATCCATCCATCCATCATCCATCCATCCATCATCCATCCATCACTCATCCATCCATCCATCATCCATCACCCATCCATCCATCACCCATCCATCCATCACTCATCCATCCATCACTCATCCATCCATCCATCATCCATCACCCATCCATCCATCACCCATCCATCCATCACTCATCCATCCATCACTCATCCATCCATCCATCATCCATCACCCATCCATCCATCACCCATCCATCCATCACTCATCCATCCATCACTCATCCATCCATCCATCATCCATCACCCATCCATCCATCACCCATCCATCCATCACTCATCCATCCATCACTCATCCATCCATCCATCATCCATCACCCATCCATCCATCACCCATCCATCCATCACTCATCCATCCATCACTCATCCATCCATCCATCATCCATCACCCATCCATCCATCACCCATCCATCCATCACTCATCCATCCATCACTCATCCATCCATCCATCATCCATCACCCATCCATCCATCACCCATCCATCCATCACTCATCCATCCATCACTCATCCATCCATCCATCATCCATCACCCATCCATCCATCACCCATCCATCCATCACTCATCCATCCATCACTCATCCATCCATCCATCATCCATCACCCATCCATCCATCACCCATCCATCCATCACTCATCCATCCATCACTCATCCATCCATCCATCATCCATCACCCATCCATCCATCACCCATCCATCCATCACTCATCCATCCATCACTCATCCATCCATCCATCATCCATCACCCATCCATCCATCACCCATCCATCCATCACTCATCCATCCATCACTCATCCATCCATCCATCATCCATCACCCATCCATCCATCACCCATCCATCCATCACTCATCCATCCATCACTCATCCATCCATCCATCATCCATCCATCCATCCATCATCCATCCATCATCCATCACTCATCCATCCATCCATCCATCAATCACCCATCCATCCATCCATCCATCATCCATCCATCCATCCATCATCCATCCATCACCCATCCATCCATCCATCACCCATCCATCCATCACCCATCCATCCA
>NW_017309165.1:58952-63656 GCF_000935625.1 Nanorana parkeri | reverse complement strand
CCATCCATCCATCACCCATCCATCCATCACCCATCCATCCATCACCCATCCATCCATCACCCATCCATCCATCACCCATCCATCCATCACTCATCCACCCATCCATCCATCCATCACCCATCCATCCTTCCATCACCCATCCATCCATCATCCATCCATCCCCCATCCATCCATCCATCCATCACCCATCCATCCATCATCCATCCATCACCCATCCATCCATCCATCACCCATCCATCCATCACCCATCCATCATCCATCCCCCATCCATCCATCCATCATCCATCCCCCATCCATCCATCCATCATCCATCCATCATCCCACCCACTGATGTATTCATAACAGACCTGCGTTCATATGTCTTTTATATCTGCCCGGAGTTCAGATTGAAGATTCCAAACTCTACTAAGGTACTCTACTAGACAGTTGTCTAGCTGTTGGAGTGTATGCAGGTCTGCCAAAGCGGGGGAGGGGGGGAGTTACAGGCAGTACTCCGGTATTTGGCCCGGGGCCATCGAGTATGCAGATCTCTACTCAAGACTTAGTCCTTGTTCACACCGAAAGCGCGTGCCTTCCAGAGCGGAAGCTGCTTGAACGCACCGCGATCGCTGAGAAACTTCCCCACGCGTTTTGGGGGTGGGCGTGGCGGTGCTCCCCCCCCCTCCCCCGCAGTGCGATCGAACGCGTGGCAAAACTTTTGCCTGGGTTCCGATCCACTGCAAACGCACAAAATAGGGCTTGTTCACACGACGTCCGGACCAGATCCGTGCGCGCATGCACCCAAAATGTTTTATGGGCTACAGTTCTCACGAGCGCGTTCCGGTCCGGACAGGAAAAATACTGCATGCCACATTTTGTCTGGTCCGGAAATGCACGAACGCGCCGAAAACGCCCTGCAGCTATCGTACCGACAGCCCCACTTTATTTTTTTTAACTGGAACGCGTCAAAAACGCATCAAACGCACTGCATGCATAGCACCGCGTCTCCAGATCTGGACCAGAGAATCGTGTGAACAAGCCCTTAGGCCAGGGGTAGCCAAACTCCGGCCCTCCAGCTGCGGGTGACACTACAAATCCCAGGATGCATCTCTCTCCGGGAGTCACGTTTGTGGCTGAGAGAATCTTGCAATGCCTCATGGGATTTGTAGTTCCACCGCACACCTGGAGGGCCGCAGTTTGGCTACCCCTGCCTTAGGCATTGGAACTCCCATGGCACTGGGAAGCGAGTCCTCCGCAGCAGGGAAGGGGCAGGGCAGCAGTTGAGTTCCCCGCCAGCGATTGACCACTTCTCAGGCTTTGAAGCAGGGCTTGTTAGGCAGAGTGGTCCCCAGCGGGCCCTGCCCTGAGAAGTCTGACATGTTTGGCACCTGTGGAGGTAAGTTCTCTGGGACTGCGAAACATTCCCGCACCCCGCCTGCCAATTTACTTTTTTCGTTGATGTTTCGGTGCTACAGTGCCGAATACAGCACCTCGGATACAGCAGCAGTTCAGAGCGGAGGTATGCAACTGGGGGGGGGGGGGGGGGAGGAGGGGGGGTGTCAGGTAGGCTGTACAGGGCCCCCTGATTTTGTTATGTCGGCCCTGAGCGTATCTGATGTTTCGGTGCTGCAGTGCCAACTGTCGGACCTCGGATACAGCAGCAGTTCAGAGCTGAGATATGCAACCCTAGGCTCCTCCTCTTCTCTATCATTAGACTTAATGGCTGTCTTGCTGCCCCGTCTTCTGTTTGTTGCTGTGTAGCGCCGGATCCCGGCATCTCTCCGTGTCAGAGCCTGTCTGCAGAGAGCGCCAAAGTCCTGACGTCCGGGTCCCTGTCGGAGTGCGGAAGCGGCCCCGTCGAGTCGTGCTGCCTGGTCATTCTGGCCGCGGAGAACAAGGTAAATGTCCGGCAATGTCCTCCCTGCTGTACGCAGACCCGGGTGGGAGAGGACGTCACCTCACCGACTTCCCCGCTGTCCACACAGGCCGCCGCAGAGGAGCTCTGCACTCTCCTGGGCCAGGTCTTCCAGATCGTCTACACCGAATCCACCATGGACTTCTTGGACCGGGCCATATTCGATGGAGCTTCTACACCCACCCGCCATCTGTCCTTACACAGCGGTATGGACAATTCAAGTCTTTTCTCCCTATATTTTGCTTGGGCGCAGTATATGGAAGAGACCCCCTAAGTCTGCCAGCCAACATAACGCACTGAATTGTTTTAGTGGTCACATGACCGCCGTGCTTATCCTGTACGCTGCATAGACGGGGCAGGTGGTGCTAAGCACGTCGTGTGTCCTGGTCACGATGCTTCCCTATATATAGATTTATTTATAGGTTGATCTCCTGCATTGCGGTCTCTCGTTGCTCATCACCACATGCCGTTGAATCTCCCTGCAGGAGCCGCTGTTAGTCAATTGCTCATGACCTCCCCAGCAGACGTGGCTGCCTGTTACATTGGTAGTGGAGTTCGGGAAAGGAGAGCGTGCACCATACAGTACATATGCTTGGCCTGCATTGGACTGGGCACATACACTATATTGCCAAAAGTATTGGGACGCCTTTACACGCACATGACCTCTAATGGCCTCCCAGTCTTGGTCCGTAGGGTTCAGTATTGGGTCGGCTCCGCCCTTTGCCGCTATAACAGCTCCGCCTCTTCTGGGAAGGCGTCCACAAGGTTTAGGAGTGTGTCTATGGGAATGTTGGACCATTTGTGAGGTCAGGTACTGATGTTGGGGGAGGGGCTGCCAGTAACACACGACCAGCCCTAGGGTGACAATGCTCACACTGTATTCTACCTAAGGAGGAGCAGCTGTGTCACCCTAGGATAGGAATTGTTTAAGAACCACAGAACACCTGAGGGGGTGTTCTGTAGTTCAAGGAAGTGAGCTAGGCAGAGGTAATGTCATTGTTTGAGATACACTATATTGCCGTTAGTTTTGGGACTCCGGCCTTTACACGCACATGAACTTTATTGGAATCCCAGTCTTGGTCCGTAGGGTTCAGTATTGGGTTGGCTCCGCCCTCTAATGGCCCCCCAGTCTTAGTCCGTAGGGTTCAGTATTGGGTTGGCTCCACCCTTTGCCGCTATAACAGCTCCGCCTCTTCTGGGAAGGCGTCCACAAGGTTTAGGGGTATGTCTATGGGAATGTTGGACCATTTGTGAGGTCAGGTACTGATGTTGGGGGAGGGGCTCGCAGTCTCCGCCTCTAATTCATCCCAAAGGTGTTCTATGGGGTTGAGGTCAGGACTCTGTGCGGCCAGTCACGTTCCTCCCCCCCCCTCCCCCATCCATGTCTTTATGGACCTTGCTTTGTACACTGGTGCGCAGTCATGTTGGAACAGGAAGGGACCGTTCCCAAACTCCTCCCACAAAGTTGGGAGCATGAAATTGTCCAAAATGTCTTCGTGTGCTGATGCCTTAAGGCCCCGTTCACATTGAGCGATTTATGCAGCGATATCACTCTATGTAGCTTCTCCAATACATTTCAATGGAGCAGTTCACATCTCGTCGCTCCTACATGACCCTTTTTTAGAGCGATTTTGAGCGATATTGCTCCTGATTGCATACAGCCAATAGGAAGAAGTCCCGCGATATCTCTCAAAGTCGCGCGATTTTCATGTCGCTCAATGTGAATGGGGCCTTAGAGTTCCCTTCACTGGAACTAAGGGGTGGAGCCCAACCCCTGAATCTCCCCTCCCCAAACTTTACACTTGGCACAATGCAGTCAGGCAAGTCCCGTTCCCCTGGCAACCGCCAAACCCAGACACGCCCAGACAGAGAAGCGTGATTGGTCACTCCAGAGAACACGCCTCCTCTTCTCTAGAGTCCAGTGTCGGCGTGCGTTACACCGCGGCATCCCACGCTTTGCATTGCACTTGGTGATGTGCGGCTTGGATGCAGCTGCTCGGCCATGGAAACCCATTCCATGAAGCTCTCTACGCACTGTTGTTGTGCCAATCTGAAGGCCGCATGGAGTTTGGAGGTCTGTAGCTATTGGCTCTGCAGACAGTTGGCGACTTCTGCGCACTGTGCGCTTCAGCATGCGCTGACCCCGCTCTGTCATGTGACGTGGCCGACCACTTCCTGGCTGAGTTGCTGTTGTTCCCAGTTGCTTCCACTTTGTTATAATCCCAGTAACAGGTGACCGCGGAATATTTAGTAGCCGGGAAATGTCACGGAACACCCGAATCCAATGATTTGGAGGGGGAGGGACCCAATACGTTTGGTAATATAGTGTATGTGCATAGGTGACACTGCTGAGAGCTGCCTATATATAGTGTTGTCACCCCTTACCGTAATGAAGATTAACCGGCAGCATCAACAACTGGTATTTACCAGCAGACCAAAGTATGTGTGTGTCTCAAAATCGGGTGTCCATAAAGTGTTGGATAGACCAAATGTAGATGGATGGAGGAGCCCTCCGCACACCTCGCAGCAGTCTGGTTCGTAGTCTGTTCCCTGGAACCTGTCGGTGGTATTGAGGGTTCCTCTGGGTAGAGGGGTTCAGGAAAGCTGATCTAAGGATTAACAAGCAACTTAATGTGTTTCAGATGATTCTTCCAGCAAGGTGGAGGTGAAGGAATCCTACGAGCTGGACGCTGGAGCTTTGTAAGTTTCCCTTAGGGATGTGGGATGTATGCTGTGACGTCTATACATAGTAATGTTGTCTGAGTCACCCCCTTTCCTCTGTGACCAGCCATCCCGGGGGGGGGGGGGGG
>NW_017309165.1:58103-58874 GCF_000935625.1 Nanorana parkeri | reverse complement strand
GCCCCCTCCCCCCTGCTCCGCCCCCCCCGCTGGGGGGGGGGGGGGGGGGGGGTCCGAATGATTGAATAGAGAATCGCCAGCACTCACAGGAATGAGAAGCGTGAATTCCCTGCGTGGCCCAGAAATGTCGGCTTGGATGACACACGTGACGCGATTCCAGTAAAAGTAACAAGTAGGGATGCACAGACACTAGTATCGGTATCGGGTGAGTACTCGTACTCGCCCAAATGCTCCGATACCTAGCACGAGTACTTCCTGTATCAGGAAGCCGGGCGCCGTGTAATGACGCAGCGCCCGGCATTCTGATTGGCCGGGAAGCCGGCTCCATGCTCTCTCGTCACTTGTGATGAGAGAGCATGGAGCCGGCTTCCCGGCCCATCAGGAAGCCGGGTAGCGTGCAATGGCGCACCGCCCGGCTTCCCGATTGGTCAGGAAGCTAGCAAATCCGGAAGCCGGGCGCCGTGTAATGACGCAGCGCCCGGCATTCTGATGGGCCGGGAAGCCGGCGTCGTGCTCCCTCGTCATCTCATGAATCACAATATTAAGAAAGTGACCTTAAAGCATTAGTTTGTATTGCTTTAGAAAAAATGTGACCTGTCCCTTTAAGAAAAAGTATCGGTAATTGGTATCTGCGAGTACTTGATCAAAAGTATCGGTACTCGTACCTCGCTCTTAAAGTGGTATTGGTGCATCCCTAGTAACAAGAATTCACGCTCGAGTGCCGGTGACTCCTCTAGTCAGCAATTCTGAGCACCGTGGCGCGATACGTCT
>NW_017309165.1:37761-58037 GCF_000935625.1 Nanorana parkeri | reverse complement strand
ATCAGGATATTGGTTGTTTTTGGCAGGGGGGTGGCTTTGGTGCAGATGCTTTCAGCAAAGTGTTTGCATCAATAAACTGCGTATGAGGACATTCGTGCGCTGGGAACTTGCAGTGCATCGCTTTTGGTGCAGCAAAAAAACGATATCCATAAAACCTGAAAGAGAACCAGTCATGATTGAACGTGCGAGATGCTGAATGTCCGATCTTTAATATTAGATGAACTCCTGAAATAAAGCAAAATACATATACGGGGGCTGTTTTATTTTTTTGGTTTATTCTGCTGTTTCAGCTGCGGCGTCTCAGCATACCGCGAGCTGTAGCTCCCTATATACTGAGCTTAGGGTGACCTGTTATAATGAAACGGTCACAGGTCGGCTCAATAGATGGGGAAGTGAGAGAACGCATACTGTCGCTCGCTCACTTCTCGATCATCTCCCCGCAGAGAACCGTGACTGTCACTTTACGGCTCCCTGCAGGAAACCCACCCCCTCCGCTGTCCGATCCTCCAGCGCTGACTGACGGAACCGACGGGGGAGGGGGCGGATACAGCCTCTAGATAGGCAGAGCCGGCTGTCAATCACGCAGCTGGGCGGATCCAGACAGTAATGTCGGGATCCGTCCCGGCTGCGGCGTCTCAGTATACCGCGAGCTGTAGCTCCCTATATACTGAGCTTAGGGTGACGGGAGGACGCTAGTTTGTGTCCTCCCGTTACCCTAAGGAGAACTATGGGGGAAAGCCCTGACCCCATAGTTCTCCTTTAAGGAAAGATCTCATCCCTTCTCCAGCCTCTGATTGGACAGTGAAGTGGAGGCAGCGGACTGATCAGTACTGTCACAGATCAGCATTGCAGCTGTTCTGTCACTTGTAGTTCTAACACCTTGCGTGTCACAGATCTGCCGCTAGCTGTGCAGTTGCTCTTGCACTAGTCTGGCAGCGTTGGACATTGGCCGATCTCGCCGATCTTACTATGTTATCTGTTTTTTAGCTCTTTCCAGGACTCTCCTGACGCTGACGGCAATTCTCCTCCTCATAACAAGACGGCCAGCGAGAGCGAACTGAGCGCTACGGCGTCGGAGCTGCTGCACGACTACATGATGACTGTAAGAACGCTCTATGCGTGGCGGTCACGGTCATGGACAGTTTATAGGAATAGTGGATGTTTTGTGGCTGAATGAGAAAGGAAACTTCTTTTTAAAGAGGACCTGTAATGTGGGAATTGTGCCAAGAAAAAGGCAAGCAGAGGGCAAAGGACCCATCACCAGTATTGCCTGTGGTCCTGCAGCTGATCATGCCCCTGTTAAGACTTACCGTGTCTTGTTCTGCATTGTGTCTCTGCGTGGCTGCGGCCATCTTGGTAATGGGCAGGGCTTATCTTCCTCATGACATAGCTGAACTCCCCCCCCCCCCCAAAAAAAGGAATTGTGTGCACCAAATACCTTTGCAAAGTCATATGTTGCCATATAAAAGTAGCCGTGGCATCATCACTGTGCTGTACATAGCCTTTGCAGAGAGCAGAACTGTGGGAGGGGCCCAACAGGCCTCACCCACTACAGGCTGCAGGTAGAAAACTACAGGAGGGGGGCAGAGGCAAGACCAGTCACCCTGCACAAGGAGAGAGAGTGGCAGTGACCGGTCTTTATTACTGGAGGGGGGCAGAGACAAGACCAGCCTCCCTGCACACGGAGAGATTGGCAGTGATTGGTCTTTATTACAGGAGGGGGGAGGAGACAAGACCAGTCACCCTGCACAAGGAGAGAGCAGCAGTGAGCCGTCTTTATTACTGGAAGGGGCGGAGACAAGACCAGTCACCCCGCAGAAGGAGAGAGAGCAGAAATTAGTGGTCTTGATTACAGAAGGGGGCGGAGACAAGACCAGGCACCCTATACAAGGAGAGAGCAGCAGTGAGCGGTCTTTATTACAGGAGGGGGCGGAGACAAGACCAGTCACCCTATACAAGGAGAGAGATCAGCAGTGAGCAGTCTTTATTACTGGAGGGGGCGGAGACCAGACCAGTCACCCTATACTAGGAGAGAGCAGCAGTAAGCGGTCTTTATTACAGGAGGGGGCGGAGACGAGACCAGTCACTCTGCACAAGGAGAGAGAGCAGCAGTGAGCGGTCTTTATTACTGGAGGGGGCGGAGACCAGACCAGTCACCCTGCACAAGGAGAGAGCAGCAGTGAGCGGTCTTTATTACTGGAGGGGGCGGAGACGAGACCAGTCACTCTGCAGAAGGAGAGAGAGCAGAAATGAGTGGTCTTTATTACTGGAGGGGGCGGAGATCAGACCATTCACCCTGCACAAGGAGAGAGCAGCAGTGAGCGTTCTTTATTACTGGAGGGGGCGGAGACGAGACCAGTCTGTCTGATATGAAGGAAGATTTGTATCTGAGATATATTCCATTCCTGTATTTCTCTTTCCAGCTGAGGACCAAGTTGTCTTCGGAGGAAATCCGACAGTTTGCGATGCTTCTCCACGAGTACCGGAACGGAGCCTCCATCCACGAGTTCTGCATCAACCTCCGCCAACTGTACGGGGACAGCCGCAAGTTTCTGCTTCTGGGTAAGAAGTCGCGCGGCTGCCAATCCCGCACCAGCATCCTGCGGGAACTCAAACCGAGGGCCCGACGTTACAATGGCGCAGATTGCAACAATTTTAATACTAAACAATGTTCCTGTGGAATGCGATATGTGTGTCAAAAGTAGCAAGATCCCTATTGGCCACGTTTCACAGAAATGTTGCAATTTTTGCAACATGTAATGAAAAAGATCGGATATAGTTTGGGCGCACAGAAAAAGTGTATTAAAGGAGAACTTTGGGGTCAGGGCTTTCCCCCATAGTTCTCCTTAGGGTAACGGGAGGACACAAACTAGCGTCCTCCCGTCACCCTAAGCTCAGTATATAGGGGGCTACAGCTCGCGGTATACTGAGACGCCGCAGCGGATCCCGACAATTGTGCCGGGATCCGCCCAGCTGCGTGAGTGACAGCTGGCTCCGCCTATTAGAGGCAGAGCCAGCTGTACCCGCCCCCTCCCCTGTCCGTTCCGCCAGTCAGCGCTGGCAGATCGGAGTGGCGAGAGGGGAATCCAGCCCCTCCCCCTGTCACGGCAGAGAGCCGTGACAGGAACAAGAAGTGAGCGAACGCCGGCATGTGTTTCCGATCTACTGAGCCGACCTGTGACAGTCTCATTGTCACAGGTCGGCTAGAACTATGAGGTGAGTGAAAAGCACCCCCCTCCCCCCCTCATAGTTCTCCTTTAATGCGCCAAGCAGCAGGCGTTCGCTGTGACATAATAGATCATTTGTTGCAACTTTTGACTTTTTTTGCAACAATTTTTCCCATCATTTTCCTGTTGCAGTTTCTCATTCTGCGCCTCCAGTAGTTTATCGGTCCATTGTATGATGAGGTCCACTGTATGATGAGGTCCACTGTATGATGAGGTCCATTGTATGATGAGGTCCATTGTATGATGAGGTCCATTGTATGATGAGGTCCATTGTATGATGAGGTCCACTGTATGATGAGGTCCATTGTATGATGAGGTCCATTGTTTGCGGCCTGTGTGCTATTCAGATGGAACATTGACCAGAGGCCACAGACAATGTCTTCTCTTCCCTGAGCTGTGCCACGTGCTCCCACAATTCTTTTCCGTTAGCAGTCGTCATTCCCATATATTAAATACTTTTATATATAGTCCCGAGCGCCCGTTCACACCAGTTGCAGTGCGTTCCGGGCCGATTCTGGCCAGAACACACTGCCGCGCATCACTTTTTAGTGGGGCAGGAGGGGGCGTGGCGGGCCATTGAAGTGAATGGCACCGTAGCCACGCCCTCCGGCCGCAATGCGATCGCCCGCACAGGATCGCAAGGCACATTATGCCTTCGGTCCGGTGCGATCAAAATAGGGCTATTCACTTAAATGGCCCGCCACGCCCCCTCCTGCCCCACTAAAAAGTGAGCCGGCCACAATGCGCGGCAGTGCGTTCTGGCCAGAATCGGCCCGGAACGCACTGCAACTGGTGTGAACGGGCCCTAAATGTTTTCAAACACTCCGGGTCTATGGTAGGCACGTCTTCTTCTTGACACCTTAAATCTGACCTCCAACCTTCCCTTCAGTCTTGTATAGTTGTACGAGCTCCTCTGCTGACATCATTGGGTCTAAAATAAGGTGTGTAATGACAACGGAAAGGTTTTACTTACAAATGTGATTAGTATGGTAATGGGGGGACCAAGGAAGGCAAAATATAAGCAGTTTAAACTTTAGCTTTAAATGGGACCTTGTATGAAAATGTGCAGGGTGCTTTGGGGGCTTGCTGGAGTCACAAGGCACACTGGGGTCACTAGGTGATACTGGGTGCTCTTACTGGGGTCACAAGGCACACTGGGGTCACTAGGTGATACTGGGTGCTCTTACTGGGGTCACAAGGCACACTGGGGTCACTATGTGATACTGGGTGCTCTTACTGTGGTCACAAGGCACACTGGGGTCACTAGGTGATACTGGGGTCACTCGGTGATACTGGGTGCCCTTATTGGGGTCACAAGGCACACTGGGGTCACTAGGTGATACTGGGTGCTCTTACTGGGGTCACAAGGCACACTGGGGTCACTCGGTGATTCTAGGTGCTCTTACTGGGGTCACAAGGCACACTGGGGTCACTCGGTGATTCTAGGTGCTCTTACTGGGGTCACAAGGCACACTGGGGTCACTCGGTGATTCTAGGTGCTCTTACTGGGGTCACAAGGCACACTGGGGTCACTCGGTGATTCTAGGTGCTCTTACTGGGGTCACAAGGCACACTGGGGTCACTCGGTGATTCTAGGTGCTCTTACTGGGGTCACAAGGCACACTGGGGTCACTCGGTGATTCTAGGTGCTCTTACTGGGGTCACAAGGCACACTGGGGTCACTCGGTGATTCTAGGTGCTCTTACTGGGGTCACAAGGCACACTGGGGTCACTCGGTGATTCTAGGTGCTCTTACTGGGGTCACAAGGCACACTGGGGTCACTCGGTGATTCTAGGTGCTCTTACTGGGGTCACAAGGCACACTGGGGTCACTCGGTGATTCTAGGTGCTCTTACTGGGGTCACAAGGCACACTGGGGTCACTCGGTGATTCTAGGTGCTCTTACTGGGGTCACAAGGCACACTGGGGTCACTCGGTGATTCTAGGTGCTCTTACTGGGGTCACAAGGCACACTGGGGTCACTCGGTGATTCTAGGTGCTCTTACTGGGGTCACAAGGCACACTGGGGTCACTCGGTGATTCTAGGTGCTCTTACTGGGGTCACAAGGCACACTGGGGTCACTCGGTGATTCTAGGTGCTCTTACTGGGGTCACAAGGCACACTGGGGTCACTCGGTGATTCTAGGTGCTCTTACTGGGGTCACAAGGCACACTGGGGTCACTCGGTGATTCTAGGTGCTCTTACTGGGGTCACAAGGCACACTGGGGTCACTCGGTGATTCTAGGTGCTCTTACTGGGGTCACAAGGCACACTGGGGTCACTCGGTGATTCTAGGTGCTCTTACTGGGGTCACAAGGCACACTGGGGTCACTCGGTGATTCTAGGTGCTCTTACTGGGGTCACAAGGCACACTGGGGTCACTCGGTGATTCTAGGTGCTCTTACTGGGGTCACAAGGCACACTGGGGTCACTCGGTGATTCTAGGTGCTCTTACTGGGGTCACAAGGCACACTGGGGTCACTCGGTGATTCTAGGTGCTCTTACTGGGGTCACAAGGCACACTGGGGTCACTCGGTGATTCTAGGTGCTCTTACTGGGGTCACAAGGCACACTGGGGTCACTCGGTGATTCTAGGTGCTCTTACTGGGGTCACAAGGCACACTGGGGTCACTCGGTGATTCTAGGTGCTCTTACTGGGGTCACAAGGCACACTGGGGTCACTCGGTGATTCTAGGTGCTCTTACTGGGGTCACAAGGCACACTGGGGTCACTCGGTGATTCTAGGTGCTCTTACTGGGGTCACAAGGCACACTGGGGTCACTCGGTGATTCTAGGTGCTCTTACTGGGGTCACAAGGCACACTGGGGTCACTCGGTGATTCTAGGTGCTCTTACTGGGGTCACAAGGCACACTGGGGTCACTCGGTGATTCTAGGTGCTCTTACTGGGGTCACAAGGCACACTGGGGTCACTCGGTGATTCTAGGTGCTCTTACTGGGGTCACAAGGCACACTGGGGTCACTCGGTGATTCTAGGTGCTCTTACTGGGGTCACAAGGCACACTGGGGTCACTCGGTGATTCTAGGTGCTCTTACTGGGGTCACAAGGCACACTGGGGTCACTCGGTGATTCTAGGTGCTCTTACTGGGGTCACAAGGCACACTGGGGTCACTCGGTGATTCTAGGTGCTCTTACTGGGGTCACAAGGCACACTGGGGTCACTCGGTGATTCTAGGTGCTCTTACTGGGGTCACAAGGCACACTGGGGTCACTCGGTGATTCTAGGTGCTCTTACTGGGGTCACAAGGCACACTGGGGTCACTCGGTGATTCTAGGTGCTCTTACTGGGGTCACAAGGCACACTGGGGTCACTCGGTGATTCTAGGTGCTCTTACTGGGGTCACAAGGCACACTGGGGTCACTCGGTGATTCTAGGTGCTCTTACTGGGGTCACAAGGCACACTGGGGTCACTCGGTGATTCTAGGTGCTCTTACTGGGGTCACAAGGCACACTGGGGTCACTCGGTGATTCTAGGTGCTCTTACTGGGGTCACAAGGCACACTGGGGTCACTCGGTGATTCTAGGTGCTCTTACTGGGGTCACAAGGCACACTGGGGTCACTCGGTGATTCTAGGTGCTCTTACTGGGGTCACAAGGCACACTGGGGTCACTCGGTGATTCTAGGTGCTCTTACTGGGGTCACAAGGCACACTGGGGTCACTCGGTGATTCTAGGTGCTCTTACTGGGGTCACAAGGCACACTGGGGTCACTCGGTGATTCTAGGTGCTCTTACTGGGGTCACAAGGCACACTGGGGTCACTCGGTGATTCTAGGTGCTCTTACTGGGGTCACAAGGCACACTGGGGTCACTCGGTGATTCTAGGTGCTCTTACTGGGGTCACAAGGCACACTGGGGTCACTCGGTGATTCTAGGTGCTCTTACTGGGGTCACAAGGCACACTGGGGTCACTAGGTGATACTGGGTCACAAGGCACACTGGGGTCACTATATAACACAGGGTGCTTCGGGTAATGCACTGCAGTCACAAGGCAAACTGGAGTAATTTGATGACACTGGATGTTCTGGTGCTTTGAGCCACGGGGAGCACGCTGGAGACACTGAGGCACAATAGGGGCAGTACATTGAACACTGGCACTGGGAGCATGGAGGACACAAAACTGGAGGCAGCCATAGAGTACAGGTGAGGTTACTGCAGCAGGGAGCTTGACATAGGCCTAGGGATGTGTTGCTCGAACACCAAGCCACGCATTGCTTCTCAATTTAAGGCGGGGACAATCAGGAGAGCTGTGTTTTGATTGGCCACGGTGTTGTCACTCAGGGGGAGACCCAGCACACCGGAGAGTAATAAAGTTTGTCGCCAGCACACCTCCTTATCTCCATCCAAAAAATGTCTTGTTGCCCATTCCGCATGTGAAGCAGCGGGTGCGGAGAGGAGACCCGGCACTGGACCCTGATAGAGGTAACTGTGACAACCTGATTGGTGGTTTGTTGTCATGTGACTGGCTTGAAATGTAAACGCTTTTGATAAAAGCTGTGTAATGTGACCCGGAGGAGATGACGCACTTTCCCCCGCTATCATCCCCCTTCTGTAACTCCTGTCTTTATTCCTTCCTGCGCTCAGGTCTCCGGCCTTTCATCCCCGAGAAGGACAGTCAGCATTTCGAGAACTTCCTGGAGACGATCGGCGTGAAGGACGGACGCGGCATCATCACCGACAGTTTCGGCAGGTACAGACGGACTACGAGCATCGCCTCGAACTCCACCACCAACGGCAACGGCGCGGCGGAAGGCTCGGACGACCAGTCCGCGCCCTCGGAAGGTGACGAATGGGACCGCATGATTTCAGACATCAGTAACGACATCGAGGCGCTGGGCTGCAGCATGGACCAAGATCCTCCGCAAGGGTCTGCCGCTTCCTGAGAGGACCCCGGGTGCTAAAAACCTTGCGATACCCTCGTAGTAACTGCCAGCAGTGCCCCTCCCCCCCTCCTATAACCAAAAGCTTCATATGGCCTTTTACATTTCTTCAACAGTGCGAGTTGGCCCCCAGTACGGGATTCTGGGAAATATTTTGATACGGATGTGAAGGGTAGCGGACCCGTTTTCCTGCTGCACCGCCACTGACGAATCCTCGGCGGCGTTTGAAGGAATCCCAGGCGGATTTGTACAACGAAGTGACACTTTTTTTTTCTTCCTGTTTGCACATGAACTTGTTTTGTTACATTCGAGACTTTGTTTTTGTTTTTTTTAATATATACATAAAAGTAATTTCTGAGACATAAAAAAAGTCAACGTTTACCACAATGTGAATGGCCCGAGATGAGCGGGACGGTCGGCGGAAGGATGTTGGAGAGATACCAAAATAAAAAAGTGTTTCGTTCGACGCCGATTGTTGTTTGCATGTTGTGTCCTCGATGTGCATGAGGCCGCAGCCATGCCGGAGGTGCCCGGCTCGGGGGCGGAGAGACATTCCCAGTCAAGGCGCCGTCTACCAATGATAAAAACTGCTGGAGACTCCTGAACAATGTAACTCCTCCCACCCGAATCCAAGGAGGCCGGCCCGGAAACCGATTATGTCTGGGCAAGACTAACGCCACCAAATGAATGGCTGACAGATGGTTGTATGAGGGCCGTGTGCCGTATAAGGCCCCGTTCACACTGAGCAATTTATCGCGCGATTTTTGCAGCGATATCGCTCATATTTCCGCGCGATATCGCTCTTTGTAGCTTCTCCAATCCATTTCAATGGAGCTGTTCACATCTCGTCGCTCAATATCGCTTGTAGCGCGTCGCAGGTAGCTTGTCGCTCCTACATGACCCTTTTTTAGAGCGATTTTAGTGCTCCTGATTTGCATACAGCCCAATAGGAAAAAGTCGCGCGACACGTCGCTCAATATCGCTCGCCGCGCGATTTTCATGTCGCTCAGTGTGAATGGGGCTTAACACTGAACACTTGATTGATAATAAATATTCCAAAAAACTATCCACATTCCCAACAACATTGTCATTATCAATCCTTCCTTCTGGGTCCAGACCTCGCTCGCAGCTACTGGAAGCAATTCATTCGTCACTGACTGGGGAGCAACGGTTCCCCGCCATTGTTAAAGGAGAACTATGGGGGTCAGTGTTTTCCCCATAGTTCTCCTAAGGGTCACGGGAGGACACAAACTAGCGTCCTCCCGTCACCCTAAGCTCAGTATATAGGGAGCTGCTGCTCGCGGTATACTGAGACGCCGCAGCCGGGACGGATCCCGACAATACTGTCTGGATCCGCCCAGCTGCGTGAGTGACAGCTGGCTCTGCCTATCTAGAGGCTGTACCCGCCCCCTCCCCCGTCCGTTCTTCCAGTCAGGGCTGGAGGATCAGAGCGGGGAGGATCCCTGCAGGGAGCCGCGAGTGACAGTCGCCGCTCTCTGCAGGGACAGGATCGAGAAGTGAGCGAGCGACAGTATGCGTTCGCTCACTTCCCGATCTTTTGAGCCGACGTGTGACAGTCTCATTGTCACAGGTCGGCTCCAACTATGAGGAGGAGTGATTTTCACTCGCCTCTTAGTTCTCCTTTATCAATAAAGTGTTCACTTCTATACCGCACGCAGCGGCGGCGGCTCCGATGTAACCATCCGTCCGCCATTCGTTGCGTGGCATCGGTCTAGCCTGAATCCGGACGCTGTGCTCGCGGGCGGCGGACATCGTAGCTGGTAGCGCGGTTTACACGAGCGGAGTCTTGGGCTCTTCGTGGGGCCCCGGCGGGACGCAGTTCCTTTCACGTGTCGCTTTGTTACGCGCTTTATACAAAGTCATGTTTACAAGAATTGGCCGACGTCTGTCGGTCGGTTACAAGTGGTGGATTCCGATGCCACTCGCCTGTCTTTTTCCCAGTTTACCACCAGCGTGCCAAAGCCGGTCGCGTGACCCGCCAGAGGGTGTTTCGGTGTTTTAATAAGTTGGCCGTAGCAGTTTTCTGTTTAATGTTACCGGGGGTGTGTGATTGGCGGGTCACGGGGCGGCTGTATTTGTATTTTACTTGTTTTTTGTATCAAAGTTTCATTTTCATCTATTGACGCATACAGGAAGTCATTAACTGTCGGGTTATACTGCCGTCTACAGGAGGATCGGATGCTGGCCAGCCCCGGGTAACCCCTCCTCCTCTACCCAGCATGCCTCAGGTTTTTGCTAGCATCCTTGGAGGAAGGAGGTCCAATGTGTAGAGAAAAGTCTAACCAAACTTTATTTTCCTTTCTTTCCTAAACATGACCTGTTCTCTACATCCCGTCAAAAAAAACCGTCCTGTGTCCTTCCATGGACAAGAAAGAAAATAGGACTCGGGTCCCACCCCTCCTAATTCATGGTCGTACTCGCGGTACTGCTTTTCTGCATGCTGGGTAGTGGGAGGGCTCATCCTGGGTTGGCTTTCAGTTTTCTTTATTTGCCATTGTCTGATCTTCCTGTAGGCAGCAGTATAACCCAACAGTTTTAATGACCTTCCTGTGTCCTCCAATGGGGAAAAAGATCTTGCGCTTGTAGCCAGTATTTGGTACCCTCTGTTGTGTCCTCCAAGAATCACTTTATGTATGCTGTTACCTGGATAGGCCCGTGCCGGAATGGTACCACCGAACTGGGTGACCCCTGAACTTTGCTTTCTCCCCTCGGCTCTGGGCCTGCATTGTTTTCCCGTCTATCATTTGTTGTGGGTAACGAGCATGGAAGTTGTTGCCGAGCTTCTTAGTAAATATACACAAGGCAGACAGGACCGGAGCAAGAATAGGACTGAACGCTGCGTTCTAGAAGGAAGGCAATTCTCCAGTCAAAACTGAAACGTAACAACTCTAAATGCATGCAGGGGGGCCCCATTGTGTTTGGTCAGGGCCCAGGGTCAGGGTGCTGGTATTTGGCCCAACCTGATGTTTGAAATGGACCTTTCATGATAAGACCAGAACTGTGTGAGCTGAATTGGCTCGTCAGCTTTTGTCTGATCCCTAAATGAATCGCCCGTCTTATGTTCTGGTGTCAAGGGCCCGGCTCGTTGTCCTGTTGTCAAGGGCCCGGCTCGTTGTCCCGCTGCAAAGGTCCCCGGCTCGTTGTCCCGCTGCAAAGGGCCCCGGCTCGTTGTCCCGCTGCAAAGGGCCCCGGCTCGTTGTCCCGCTGGCAAAGGGCCAAGTAGAGTCTTAAAACCTCCTGTTCAGGAATAAGCTTACCAGGGCTCAGGATAGAGTAATTGGATATCAAATCACCCCTCCCCCCCCCAGAACAGTCCAGACCCATAATGCGGAAGTACAGGCACCTAAACAAATATAACAAACATGTCCAAAGGCAATGAGAGAAGGAACATGACCGGTAATGTCACATTGCTGGAATGATCTAACCGGACCCCGCAGAACCAGATCTCCGAGCGTGCTTTTAAAAACAAAAATCCCAAAACGCAGAAAATGCAAAGCTGTGGAGGCGGGGCCATTTACATAGGAAACGCCTTTCCATTGGTCACATGACCTGTTCTCTACATCCCGGACCATCACCTCTCGCTGTGATCATTTCTTCATAATCAGCAGTAGATGTGTTAGTATGACCTCACAAATGTTCTTTCGGTTGAATGCCCACAGACATGGTTTGCGCTTGTTGGACATTTCCAGAACCAGCGCCGTCAGTATAGATTGGTCTTATTTAGGGGCTATAACGGCCTCCTCCCTTCTCGGAAGACTTTCCATAAGATTTTGGAGTGTGTCTGTGGTGTATATGTGCCCATTTGTGAGGTCGGGTACTGAGGTTGGATGAGAAGACCCGGCACACAATCTGTGTTCCAGTTCATCCCAAAGGTGTCCAGTAGGGTTGAGGTCAGGGCTCTGTGCAGGACACTCGAGTTCCTCCACCCCAAACTCATCAGACTATATTGGATGAGAAGACCTGGCTCACAGTTGGTGTTCCAGTTCATCCCAGAGGTGCCCAGTAGGGATGAGGTCAGGACACTCGAGTTCCTCCACCCCAAACTCATCAGATAATGTCTTTATGGAGCTGGCTTTGTGCTCAGGGGCAAACGCATAGAATGTGCTGCTCCCAAGCCCTGAATGGAGTCACTCTCCTAGAAGACTGCCATCAGGGGCTCATCCTATGCCCCTGGTCACGCCATGCCATTATGGAGCTGGCTATGTGCACAGGGGACCGTCATGCCGGAACAGAAAAGAGCCTTTTAGAGGGGGATCCACGTACTTATGCCCATTTGTGAGGTCAGGTACTGATGTTGGATGAGAAGACCTGACTCACAATATGTGTTCAGTAAGGTTGAGGTCAGGGCTCTGTGCAGGACATCTCGACTTCCCCCACACCAAACTGGTCACACCATGTCTTTTATGGAGCTGGCTTTGTACACAGGGGACGGTCATGGTGGAACAGACAAGTGTCTTTTTGGAGGGGATTCACATACTTGTGCCCATTTCTGAGGTCAGGTACTGATGTTGGAGAAGACCTAGCTCACAATCTGTGTTACAATTCATCCCCAAGGTGTTCAGTAGGTCAGGGCTTGAAACTGGTCAAATGGTGTCTCTTTGGAGCTGGCTTTGTACACGGGTCATGCTGGGATTTTGCCAATTCAGCCAAAACACAATCTGTTATGCCAAGTACTGAGTTTGGACTTCATCCCGAAGGTGTTCAGTAGGGTTTATGTAGCCCACTCAAGTTCCTTCACAACTTACTGGTCACACCATGTCTTTATGGAGCAGGCTCAGTACACAGGGGACAGTCATGGTGGATCAGAAAAGGGCCTTCACCAAACTGTGACCACAAGGCTGGAAGCGGACAATGCTTTAAAATGTCTTTGTATGTTGTGGCATTAATAGTGATCTCCACTGGAGACACCTGAACTCCAGGCATTCTCCAGGAATTCAAATACGCATTCCGGGGGGCCCAGCAGACCTAGGAAGCAGAACATGTACTTCTGTTGACCAAAGGAAGCTGAAGGATGGGCCGAGTATATCGAGCCCACAAGATTCTGAATGACTCCTGTGTCTTATCACGGGATTGGAAGTAAAACGTCTTCGGTGTCCATCAATAAAGAGTACCTGTGCGCTACCAGAAGGGGGGACCTGTTCTTGTAAAGGCTTCATGTTTGTACTGCAGTCAGTGACACATCGGCGTTGATCATTTGTTAAATGCTGCACCTCCCGGATGAGGGGCACTACATTGGAATTTATGGTGTACTTGGTTCCTGTGCCTTAGTTTCTGAATCGTTCTGAAAATTCTTTTAGACGTTCAAACATTTCAAAAGGTTCAAAACCTTTCGGCAGCTGAAGTTGCATGAAAATCTCCATGTTTTCTGTCGTCGTGCTTCACTCCGCCCCGTTCCCATCACCAGAGCCTCCCTATTGGTCCCTTTAAAGGAGAACTAGGGGGGTCAGGGCTTTTCCCCATAGTTCTCCTCAGGGTCGCGGGAGAACGCAAACTAGCGCCCTCCCGTCACCCAAAGCTCAGTATATAGGGGGCTACAGCTCGCGGTATACTGAGACGCCGCAGCCGAAATGGATCCCGACAACTCTGTCAGGATCCACCCAGCTGCGTGAGTGACAGCCGGCTCCGCCTATGCAGAGGCAGAGCCAGCGGTACCCGCCCCCTCCCCCGTCCGTTCCGCCAGTCAGCGCTGGCGGATCGGAGGGGGGGGGAATCCCTGCAGAGTGCCGTGCAGGGACATGATTGAGAAGTGAGGGAGCGCCGGTATGTGTTCCCTCACCTCCCGATCTACTGAGCCGACCTGTGACAGTCTCATTGTCACAGGTCGGCTAGAACTATGAGGAGGAGTGATTTTTACTCACCTCATAGTTCTCCTTTTAATACGATGTTTGGACAGATTGACCAATAGGAAGGTGGTACCAAGCTTGACTTCTACTGGAAAGACACAAGACGTGCGTGTTACCTAAGCTGCCTGGATCTCCGGACTTGCTGCTCCCTTTCACATGCGGGTTCCAGTGAAAGTTACCTCCGCGTATGCAGGTTTTTTATTATATACTAATTTTTAATGACCCCCCCCAGATGGTGGCTGGGCACGTGGCTCCAAAACTGGAGTAACTGGATCCTGAACTCCGTACCAACCGGTCCATCCACGTATCCCGAGTGAAGGTTAAATCATATGAGAGGATTATGTATGGGCCTGTGGTCTATATTGGAATGGACTGGATGCCTCGGGAGGAACATGTTCTCTGCTGAAGCCCTAAAATTGTCCTCTTCTGGTTGGTGATTTGAGCTACAAAGTTTGAGTAATTAGTACATAATACCCCCAACTTTCAGCTTGATGTCCCCCCAGGATGGACAACTCCCAGACCGCCACTGTACATGATCCCGGGTACCGTATAAAACAACTCGTCCTGCAGCTGAACTTTTCCTAAAAAGTATTTAAAGGAGAACTCTGAGGTCAGGGCTTTCCCCCATAGTTCTCCTCAAGGTAATGGGAGGACACAAACTAGCGTCCTCCCGTCACCCTAGGCTCGGTATATAGGGAGCTACAGCTCGCAGTATACTGAGACGCCGCAGCGGATCCCGACAATTGTGCCGGGATCCGCCCAGCTGCGTGAGTGACAGCTGGCTCCGCCTATCTAGAGGCAGAACCAGCTGTACCCGCCCCTGTCCGTTCCGCCAGTCAGCGCTGGAGGATCGGAGGGGGGAATCCAGCCACTCCCCCATGTCTTTATGGAGCAGGCTCAGTACACAGGGGACAGTCATGGTGGATCAGAAAAGGGCCTTCACCAAACTGTGACCACAAGGCTGGAAGCGGACAATGCTTTAAAATGTCTTTGTATGTTGTGGCATTAATAGTGATTAATGCCACAACACAGCAGAGAGCCGTGACAGGATCGAGAGGTGAGCGAACGCCGGTATGTGTTCGCTCACCTCCCGATCTACTGAGCCGACCTGTGACAGTCTCATTGTCACAGGTCGGCTAGAACTATGAGGTGAGGAAAAGCCCCTCCCCCTCATAGTTCTCCTTTTAAAGTGACCCTCTCAACGGCATTTACCTGCTAGAAGAGCTATGATACCCACCCGTCCAATGTTCCCTACTTCGTTACAGCGCTCCACCCTCCTCAAGACGCTTCAGTAAAGTGGGTTCTGTGGCGCTGGTACCCTCCCCCCAGGGGTTTTATTATATATTTTTATTGTATTGTTCTCGCCCCAAAAGCCCTCAAGACTCCATTGGCATTCAACACTTCGCGCGTCCACCGACGTCCACCATGCTTCCTTCCTTCAGCCGTGGTTGGAGGATGGAGCCATCCCTTCCGGACTCGTAGTGTGCCATTTTGTCTATAGGCCTCCCAACTTTTTGGTGGTTTATTAGCGGCCGGCTCTACCCAAAAGTGATCTACGACTTGTAGGCGGAGTCTGAATTGACCTGTCCCCCGGGCTTCCTATGTCCTTTACGGCTACTACGTTGACCTGCGTTGTGGCCTTCCCGCACCAGCCCTCCACCTCTGCCTTCCTTAGCTGCGTCGTCCTTTTCACCGTGTTTGGCGGCCGGCGATAAATCTGCCCAACATGCGGAGACTCCTACATTTCATCACGAGGTTACCACGATTGCCCGACCTGCCGAAATTTTCTACAGACCCGATTTTTACATTTCTACATTCTGGAGAGTCCGAGGGATGAATGGGCGCTCCTTATTGGATGATCCCTACTGTCCAATCAGAAAGTTTGCCGGTTGGTTTTGAAGTTTCTTCCCCTTTTTTAGATCAGTGAAGTGAGTTTTTTCATTGAAGGTTTTTTGTTATGATTGCCGAGTATTAGCGTGTGTGCTGGGGGGAGATTGTGTGTGTTTTTGTTTGTTTTTTATTTTCCATTCCAGTTTTTATCCAATGCTTTTATACACATTGTTTACTGGGCTGTCTATACGCTTTGTTTTGTATGTATTATTTTTATCTGTAAATAAATGTTGGCCGAGCAGCTGCATCCAAGCCGCACATCACCAAGTGCAATGCAAAGCGTGGGATGCCGCGGTGTAAAGCGCGCCACCACTGGACTCTAGAGAAGGGGAGGCGTGTTCTCTGGAGGAACCAATCACGCTTCTTTGTCTGGCAATCCGATGGGTGTGTCTGGGTTTGGCGGTTGCCAGGAGAACGGTACTTGCCTGACTGCATTGTGCCAAGTGTAAAGTTTGGGGGGTGGGGCTGTGTCCTTGTGGACGCCTTCCCAGAAGAGGCGGAGCTGTTATAGTGGCAAAGGGGTGGAGCCAACCCAATACTGACCCCTACGGACTAAGACTGTGGGGCCATTCGAGTTCACGAGCGTGTAAAGGCGCCCCAATACTTCTGGTGATATAGTGTATATTAAATGACTTGTGACATTGTATCTCTCTTTCTTTGTTTGCTGTTATAGCGGCAAAGGGCGGAGCAAACCCAATACTGAACCCTACGGACTAAGACTGGGAAGTCATTAAAGGTCATGTGCGTGCAGGGAGCCGTGAGTGACAGTCACGGCTCTCTGCAGGGAGATGATCGAGAAGTGAGCGAACGCCGGTATGTGTTCTCTCACCTCCCGATCTACTGAGCCGACCTGTGACAGTCTCATTGTCACAGGTCGGCTAGAACTATGAGGTGAGTGATTTTCACTCCCCTCATAGTTCTCCTTTTAAGTTCTCTCCAGACTCCTCCAGGGATCCGGATGACGGAGATCTATCTCTAAAAAAAAAAAACTAAATGTAGAATCTGCCTCCTGATTTTGGCCCGCTGTGGGGTCCGGCGCTCCCCCGACACATACCTGCTACAGAAATAAAGTCCCGGCACGAGGAGGATGTATCAGCACGGTTTATTGAGCAGCATAGTTGGTGCATCCTAGTTGGAGTATACGCAAGTCTAATACAGAGGGGCAAGTTAATGATCAGCTGTGCACTATACAGAGTGAGGCAGGAAGAGGTTCGGAGGGTCTCGGGGGAGGTTCCAGTCTGACCAGCAGCTACATAGTCAATTCCTACAGAACAAAAGGAGAGATGGAAGTCAGAAACCTCAGAAGCTAGCACTCCAAGTCCCCCCCCCACTTCTCAGTTCACTACAAATTATTCATAACAAGCAACTGCACCACGCTACACTTGATACCTCCAGAAGTGAACAGGTCGGGAAAGATTTAAGCTTCTACTGGGATTACCAAATCTGGATATGAACATGCCGAACCCAACCAAATATTCATACAGTAAGGGATCCAATGGGCCATATGTTGGTCACATCCACAGCCTATCCCCACCAACATCTTTTGTCTCGGCAGTTTATTATCTGTTATCTGTTGGTCACAAAAGTTGAAGGAAAATTGATATCAATACTTACCATAATTTTCCTTTCCTGGAAGCTCATCAAGTCAACCTACTCATGGGTCTGGTCCCGCCCCATATATAGGCCAACATGACGAGCTTCCAGGAAAGGAAAATTACGGTAAGTATTGATCCCAAATTTTTGTATTCCTGGAGCTCATCCAGTCAGTCTACTTTTGGGATGGGGCCAGAACCATAAGTAGGCCGACATGATGAGCTCCAGGAATACAGAAATTTGGTATCAATACTTTCCGTAATTTTCCTTTCCTGGAAGCTCCATCATGTCATCCTACTCATGGTTCTGGCCCCATCCCAAAAGTAGGCCGACCTGATGAGCTCCAGGAATACAGAAATTTGGTATCAATACTCACTGTAATTTTCTTTTTCTGGAAGCTCATCATGGTGTTGTCCTATATATGGGGCAGGGCCAGACCCATAAGAAGACTGACTTGATGAGCTTCAGGAAAAAAATTATTGATGTGTATTGATTTGGTACCAGGAGGTCCACCTCCACACTTATATAATTTACCATATGGTATCAGTACTGGGATGCAAGTGTGGAGGTGGACCTCCTGGTACCAGATCAATACACATCAATTTTTTTTTAAATTCATGAAGCTCATCAAGTCAGTCTTCTTATGGGTCTGGCCCCGCCCCATATATAGGCCCCCGCCATGATGAGCTTCCAGAAAAGGAAAATTACTGTAAGTATTGATGCCAAATTTCTGTATTCCTGGAGCTCATGTCGATCTACATTTGGGAAGGGGCCAAACCCATAAGTAGGTTGACATGAAGAGCTTCCAGGAAAGGAAAATTATGGTAAGTATTGATCCCAAATTTCTGTATTCCTGGAGCTCATCAGGTTGGCCTACTTTTGGGAAGGGGCCAGAACCATGAGTAGGTTGACATGATGAGCTTCCAGAAAAGGAAAATTACGGTAAGTATTGATCCCAAATTTCTGTATTCCTGGAGCTCATCATGTCAATCTACTTTTGGGATGGGGCCGGAACCATGAGTAGGCTGACATGATGAGCTTCCAGGAAAGGAAAATGATGGTAAGTATTGATTGATAACAATTTTCTGTATTCTGGCAAGAATTGGTCCATTTACAAGTTCCTTCAACTTTAGTGACCAACAGATAACAAAATCATGGATGTGTATTGATTTGGTACCAGGAGCTCCACCTCCACACTAAGACGCCATTGCTAATGCCATGTGGTCAATTATTTAATCCCACCAAACTTGCCAAGTCCCTGGGAGTCTTGTTGGCAATTCTTTTATCGATCATTGTGAAGAAATGCTGAGGCCCTGTACATAGAATTGAGACTCGCCCTGGAAGTTTTGGGAAGATACAACTTTTACTACCTGCGTGTTGATGGGCCGGGACCGCGCAGAAGCAAAGAGCCCAGACGAGTCCGAGCTGAATCCTTACCATGATGGCGTTTACGATGTCGTTGTTGTTGTGCCTGAGCGCCCGCACCGCCTTCGCTCGGGAAACGTTGGCCTGCGCCATCACCAGCTCGATGTCTCTTACTTCTAACCCGGTCTCATCAACCTGTAAGCAAAAGAGGTCGGAGGTAATGGAAGTCCGGACCTATCACAGCTGCACTTTAAGCTGCACAAGTGGCTCAGGAAACCGACACAACTGAATTATTTATAACATCTCTAAAGTGGATGCAAATCCTTCCAAAGATCCCTCCGTGTCTGCTCCCTTTCCATCTCCTAAATGTATCATTGAAGGTGTTTTATATATCTGCCCTATATGCCTGTTGATCCTGCCAGACTTCCTGTGATACACTATATTGCCAGAAGTATTAATCCCCCCCCCAACATCAGTACCTGACCTGACAAATGGTCCAACATTCCCATAGACACACTCCTAAACCTTGTGGACGCCTTCCCAGAAGAGGCGGAGCTGTTATAGCGGCAAAGGGCGGAGCCAACCCAATACTGAACCCTCCGGACTAAGACTGGGATTCCAATAAAGTTCATGTGCGTGTAAAGGAGTCCCAATACTAACGGCAATATAGTGTATCTCAAACAATGACATTACCTCTGCCTAGCTCACTTCCTTGAACTACAGAACACCCCCTCAGGTGTTCTGTGGTTCTTAAACAATTCCTATCCTAGGGTGACACAGCTGCTCCTCCTTAGGTACAGTACAGTGTGAGCATTGTCACCCCAGGGCTGGTCGTGTGTTACTGGCAGGATCATCAGGTGAAAGATGAAAACGAATGCAGCCGCCATAACTAAGGCGTGGTAAGCTGCAATATATGACATTCTTGTGTTCGGGATTAGAAATGCTTTCATCTTGTTCCGCTGTTATTAAAGGACACCAGGTTCCCCCGACTCAATAAAATGAGCTGCTGTCTCCCTGATTGGACCGACTAGTTCTTACATCCTGAATGGACCGGCCGAGCACCGGACTGGCATCTGCACTATATAGCAAAGGTGCCACACCAATGGTAATGGAGTCTAGAAGGATATTCTATTGGATTTTTAAGTATTATAAAGAGCCAACATGTTCACAGCTTCCTTCTGTACTACCCGCAGAAATCCAGGGAGCTGACAACGCAGCGCCTTTCCCGAACTGCATGCTTTATCAGCAGTGTCAGCTTTGTCTGCTTGATCAATGATCTCTACCATCCCCCCTTCAGTCACAGTCACAGGCTCCTCCCCCTTCAGTCACAGGCTCCTCCCCCTTCAGTCACAGACACAGGCTCCTCCCCCCTTCAGTCTATCATGAATGCAGCTGCTAGACTCATCCACCAAACCAACCGCTCAGTGTCTGCAACC
>NW_017309165.1:32661-37742 GCF_000935625.1 Nanorana parkeri | reverse complement strand
CAATCCATACACTGGCTTCATCCCCCGCCCCCCTCTGCCGATCCCTGCACTGGCTTCCATCCCCACCCCCCTCTGCCGATCCCTCCACTGGCTTCCACTCACCCAGAGGATACAATTCTAAATATTAACAACCGCTTACAGAGCCATCCACAACTCCGCCCCCTGCTATATCTCCAACCTTGTCTCAAAGTATTACCCTAACCGCCCCCTCCGCTCTTCCCAAGACCTCCTGCTTTCCAGCTCCCTCATCAACTCCTCCCATGCTCGTCCCCAGGACTTCTCTAGAGTCTCTCCCATCCTGTGGAACTCTTTACCCCAACCTGTCCATCTATCTCCCACTCTGATTGCCTTTAGGCGATCCCTTAAGACTCATCTCTTCAGGGAAGCCGATCCCACCACAACCTAACCGCTAAACCATTCATCCCCACACAGCTCCCTCCTCGTGTATCACTGGCCCCTCCCCTTTTAGATTGTAAGCCCTCAGGGGCGGGGCCCTCCTTACCATCTTGTCTTGAATGGTATTGTGATTGTCATGTCTTCCTTATATTATGAGCGGGGCTCTTTGTACATGGCTGGCCCCCGTAGGCGTGGAAGAATTCCAGATTCCAGCACAGCTTCTGTTTTATCTCGTGCTCCTTACCTCTTCCTCATCCTCACTTTCCTCTTTGATGGTCAGCGTTGGAGCGGTCTCAGTGATGAGCGGGGAATGTTCCATGGGGACCTTGAACTTCTCGGCGGCTGCCTTGTGGACTTGCTGTGATAGGTCTTCGATCTGTAAAAACAATATAACGGTGATAAGAATCGGTTACCTGACCGGCCCAGCCAGAAAGAGTCCCCTCGGGGACTCGGGGGACCCAGCAGAATGCAGACACTCCTGATATCAGAGCACTTCCTGTTCCCAGACACTCCTGATATCACAGCACTTCCTGTGCCTAAACACTCCTGATATCAGACAACTTCCTGTGCCCAGACACTCCTGATATCAGATCACTTCCTGTTCCCAGACACTCCTGATATCACAGCACTTCCTGTGCCTAAACACTCCTGATATCAGAGCACTTCCTGTGCCCAGACACTCCTGATATGAGAGCACTTCCTGTGCCTAGACACTCCTTATATCAGTGCACTCCCTGTGCCTAGACACTCCTGATATCACAGCACTTCCTGTGCTTAGACACTCCTGATATCAGAGCACTTCCTGTGCCTAACCACTCCTGATATCAGACAACTTCCTGTGCCCAGACACTCCTGATATCAGAGCGCTTCCTGTGCCTAGACACTCCTGATATCAGTGCGCTTCCTGTGCCTAGACACTCCTGATATCAGTGCGCTTCCTGTGCCTAGACACTCCTGATATCAGTGCGCTTCCTGTGCCTAGACACTCCTGATATCAGTGCGCTTCCTGTGCCTAGACACTCCTGATATCAGTGCGCTTCCTGTGCCTAGACACTCCTGATATCAGTGCGCTTCCTGTGCCTAGACACTCCTGATATCAGTGCGCTTCCTGTGCCTAGACACTCCTGATATCAGTGCGCTTCCTGTGCCTAGACACTCCTGATATCAGTGCGCTTCCTGTGCCTAGACACTCCTGATATCAGTGCGCTTCCTGTGCCTAGACACTCCTGATATCAGTGCGCTTCCTGTGCCTAGACACTCCTGATATCAGTGCGCTTCCTGTGCCTAGACACTCCTGATATCAGTGCGCTTCCTGTGCCTAGACACTCCTGATATCAGTGCGCTTCCTGTGCCTAGACACTCCTGATATCAGTGCGCTTCCTGTGCCTAGACACTCCTGATATCAGTGCGCTTCCTGTGCCTAGACACTCCTGATATCAGTGCGCTTCCTGTGCCTAGACACTCCTGATATCAGTGCGCTTCCTGTGCCTAGACACTCCTGATATCAGTGCGCTTCCTGTGCCTAGACACTCCTGATATCAGTGCGCTTCCTGTGCCTAGACACTCCTGATATCAGTGCGCTTCCTGTGCCTAGACACTCCTGATATCAGTGCGCTTCCTGTGCCTAGACACTCCTGATATCAGTGCGCTTCCTGTGCCTAGACACTCCTGATATCAGTGCGCTTCCTGTGCCTAGACACTCCTGATATCAGTGCGCTTCCTGTGCCTAGACACTCCTGATATCAGTGCGCTTCCTGTGCCTAGACACTCCTGATATCAGTGCGCTTCCTGTGCCTAGACACTCCTGATATCAGTGCGCTTCCTGTGCCTAGACACTCCTGATATCAGTGCGCTTCCTGTGCCTAGACACTCCTGATATCAGTGCGCTTCCTGTGCCTAGACACTCCTGATATCAGTGCGCTTCCTGTGCCTAGACACTCCTGATATCAGTGCGCTTCCTGTGCCTAGACACTCCTGATATCAGTGCGCTTCCTGTGCCTAGACACTCCTGATATCAGTGCGCTTCCTGTGCCTAGACACTCCTGATATCAGTGCGCTTCCTGTGCCTAGACACTCCTGATATCAGTGCGCTTCCTGTGCCTAGACACTCCTGATATCAGTGCGCTTCCTGTGCCTAGACACTCCTGATATCAGTGCGCTTCCTGTGCCTAGACACTCCTGATATCAGTGCGCTTCCTGTGCCTAGACACTCCTGATATCAGTGCGCTTCCTGTGCCTAGACACTCCTGATATCAGTGCGCTTCCTGTGCCTAGACACTCCTGATATCAGTGCGCTTCCTGTGCCTAGACACTCCTGATATCAGTGCGCTTCCTGTGCCTAGACACTCCTGATATCAGTGCGCTTCCTGTGCCTAGACACTCCTGATATCAGTGCGCTTCCTGTGCCTAGACACTCCTGATCTCAGTGCACTTCCTGTGCCCAGACCCTCCTGATATCAGACCACTTCCTGTGCCTAGACACTCCTGATATCAAAGCGCTTCCTGTGCCCAGACACTCCTGACATCAGAGCACTTCCTGTGCCTAGACACTCCTGATATCAGAGCACTTCCTGTGCCCAGACACTCCTGACATCAGAGCACTTCCTGTGCCTAGACACTCCTGATATCAGAGCACTTCCTGTGCCCAGACACTCCTGATATCAGAGCACTTCCTGTGCCTAGACACTCCTGATATCAGTGCGCTTCCTGTGCCCAGACACTCCTGATATCAGAGCACTTTCTGTGCCCAGACACTCCTGATATCAGAGCACTTCCTGTGCCTAGACACTCCTTATATCAGTGCACTCCCTGTGCCTAGACACTCCTGATATCACAGCACTTCCGGTGCCTAGACACTCCTGATATCAGAGCACTTCCTGTGCCTAGACACTCCTGATATCAGAGCGCTTCCTGTGTCTAGACACTCCTGATATCAGAGCGCTTCCTGTGCCCAGACACTCCTGATATCAGTGCCCTTCCTGTGCCCAGACACTCCTGATATCAGAGCGCTTCCTGTGCCCAGACACTCCTGATATCAGTGCACTTCCTGTGCCCAGACACTCCTGATATCAGTGCGCTTCCTGTGCCTAGACACTCCTGATATCAGTGCACTTCCTGTGCCCAGACACTCCTGATATCAGACCACTTCCTGTGCCTAGACACTCCTGATATCAGAGCGCTTCCTGTGCCTAGACACTCCTGATATCACAGCATATAAAGTAAACCTCTGCAATACATGCACATTCCCCCATGTTTTTCTCTCTTTAAAGACTCTGCCCATACAGAAAAATCTGTGACCTGTCAGGAATCCAGTGAGCTCCTAACTTCCTGTAGTGAACTGACAACGCATTGCCTTTCCTGTACTGAATGCTTTAGCAGCGTTGTCAGCTTTGCCTGCTCGACCACAGAACTCTGCCATCCCCCCAGCCCCGCTTTCTGTTCTCCTCCACGTATTTGTGTATTGATATTTTTCACAGCAAGGCTATGCTGCTGCCTTGACTATCGAGAGCCTGCTGTGTAGAGAAAGGGCTCTTGGGAGATGTAGTTCTGGGGGCGTGCCTACATCAGTAGAAATTGACCTCCCATCAGCTGCCCTTACAAGAATTTTTAAAGCCTTATGACGATGTCACGCGGGGGAAGTAAAGGTTTTTTTTTCTGGCTACGAGAACAAGGTTACAGAACATGCCTGGACCTGATCTAGAGGGACATATGGTGGGGAAGAGGCGGGCAAATTCGGGTCAGGCCAATACAATGCCTTGAATTTTCTTGCGGTCACCTTGGCTTCTCCGAACACGATGTAGATGTCCGATGCTGGGCTCTTGAAGACGTCTGGCTTGGTGATGACAAACAAGATGTTCTTGGATTTCCGTATGGTGATCCTGGTGACGCCGTGAATCTGCCGGAGACCGAGCTTGTAATGGCAACCGGATGGCAGGGACGGCAGGGTTAGTTTTATTTTTTTTTCATTGTTTCTTTATTTTTTATCACTTTTTATTTTTATTTTTTTACTTTTTTTTTACATTTTTAGCTTATTGTTTACTTTTTTTTATTCTTTATAATTTTTTATCTTATTATTGTTTATTTTTTTAATATGATTATTTCTTATTATTTTTTAAATTTTTATTTATTTTTTAACTATTTTTGATCAATAAATATTTTTTTCACTTAACTTTATTGCTATCACACAGGAACTAACAAGCCCCCTGTGTGATAGCCTTTGTAGGTGACCGGTTCTCTTCATTGACCCGGTCACCTCCAATATAGGAGTTCTAGCACATCACTGTGCTGGTACTCCTGTGACAGGTGAGAGGGGAAGAGCACAGCACAGCGCGGCACAGCACAGCACGGCACAGCTCTCCCTTCTCACTGTGTACACGGAGCGGCAGGGTTAATTTTAACCCTGCCGCTCTGCTCACCGCATCGGCGGCCAGTAAGAGGAGAGAGACTCGGCGGCCGGGGGGAGGACGGAGTCCCGAGGACGGAGCCAGAGGAGAGAGGTAGGTGCGGGGGGACGGACAGGCTGCAGACATATTACAAGTGATCGCGGCGAAAATCACAGCGATCACTTGTAAATGAACAAGCGGCTTCCTCACACTACATTTAGCCCCGCCTTCCCAAAGCAGGACTAAATGTAGAAGGCAACTTACCGCCCGGCATGCAGTTCCGGGCGTCGAGGGATTCCACAC
>NW_017309165.1:14959-32253 GCF_000935625.1 Nanorana parkeri | reverse complement strand
GCGATTCTGTCCACACCCCCCCCCCCCCCCCCCCCCCCCCCCCCCGAGACCGGGTCTCGGTGGCCTTGTGGGGAATCCGGCCCTGATCGCTCCCTATCAGTGTCAGGCCTTGTCTGGCTTTGTTGCCCTTTATCTTCAGTGAAGGATATTTGTACATAGAACTTCCATATGTACCAGCAGGTCCCGGTACACAATGAAAGGCTCCATGCGAAGGCCGTTCCTTACCGAGAGTGCGGATAATTATATACCGTGCAGCGAGTGACCCCTTTATATTGTAGTTATTTGCAGCAGAGACCTAAAACAGCCTTCCGTTGCCAATAGTAGGCCAATGTGTGGCTGCGCAGAGTGACAGATCTCTGTTCAGAGCCTCTATAGGGCTCCCCAGATTGGGAATCATTACAGGGAAGATTATCTGCTATCTGAGGCTCCATTAGAAAGATTTACCATCACTTCCTGTCCTGATGACAATGTTTTGCCAAACAGGAAGTGAAGGAAACTCCATAACAGAGTAACCTAGACCTCCAATGACTCATATTTTTTTTTAAATCTGCTTACAAGGGAAATTAATTCATTCTTCTCCCTGGGTTCTGCTCCAAACACCCGGTACATCATCAACGTATCTCAGCCACAGTACCAATGGTGCCCTGAACTTACATGTGACATACACTATGAGCTCCACCCACAGCCCCAAGAGCCGGCACACTTAGGTCTGAGTGTTGGGTGCCTTACCTTAGAGTAGACACTTGATCAGACAGTGTATCTGCTTTAACGGAGAACTATGTGGTCAGGGTTTTTCCCCATAGTTCTCCTAAGGGTAACGGGAGGACACAAACTAGCGTCCTCCCGTCACCCTAGGCTCAGTATATAGGGAGCTACAGCTCGCGGTATACTGAGACGCCGCAGCCGGGACGGATCCCGACATTACTGTCTGGATCCACCCAGCTGCGTGAGTGACAGCTGGCTCTGCCTATCTATAGGCAGAGCCAGCTGTACCCGCCCCCTCCGTTCCGCCAGTCAGCGCTGGAGGATCGGACATGGGAGGGAGGGGGGAATCCCTGCAGGGAACCGTGACTGACAGTCACGGCTCTCTGCACGCATAGATCGAGAAGTGAGCGAGCGCCGGTATGTGTTCGCTCACTTCCCGATCTCCAGTTTCATTGTCACAGGTCGGCTCGGATTATGAGGCGGAGTGAAAATCACTCGCCTCATAATTCTCCTTTTAATTAGCATTTTTTGATCCTTTTTGGTGCTCTCTGAAATGAAGTTTATGTGGGCGTGAGTGGCTGACTTTAAAGGAGAACTATGGGGTCAGGGCTTTTCCCCATAGTTCTCCTTAGGGTAACTGGAGGACACAAACTAGCGTATACTGGGTATAGGGTATATAGTGGGCATAGGGTATACTGAGACGCCGCAGCCGGAGCGGATCCCGACATCGATGTCGAGATCCGCCCAGCTGCGTGAGTGACAGCTGGCTCTGCCTATATAGAGGCAGAGCCAGCTGTGCCCGCCCCCTCCCCCGTCCGTCCCGCCAGTCAGCGCTGGAGGATCGGAGCGGGGAGGGGGGAATCCAGCCCCTTCCCTGTCACGGCAGAGAGCCGTGACAGGATTGAGAGGTGAGCGAGCGCCGGTATGTGTTCGCTCACCTCCCGATCTACTGAGCCGACCTGTGACAGTCTCATTGTCACAGGTCGGCTAGAACTATGAGGGGAGTGAGAAGCCCCCCCCCCCTCATAGTTCTCCTTTAACATTTTTAGACAATGTTCCTTTCCTGGCGGGATGCCGGGAAAGTGTTTTTTTTTCTGAGAAACTCTTTTGTGCATTTATAACATTGCAGAACTGATACTTGTCTTCATAAAACCTGCCCCGCGCTCTTTATCCTATTTCTATCTCCTTGGAAATGACTGTGTGTGTGTGTTTGTTGCTGACTCCATCACCTGAGCTGTGTGCACGAGACCGGCGTAGGCTTACGTCTACAGCCTTCCCCTCCTCCAATCTCAGCCGGCTTGGTCTCATGAATTATTCACTCACCTTTCTGGCCTTTTTCTCGCTGCGGCTCTGCTTGGCTTTGCTGACGCATTCCTCTCCGGAACCCACACAGTGAGCCAGCTGGTTCTGCGGAGACACAAAGGGGGAGATAGTAGAGAGGTGGAGAAGGCAGAGAGAGATGGATTGCTGGTCTCCTGGGGGCTCGCACAGCTTATTCAGCTTATTGGGGTTTTTTTTTCTGCTAATGTTCTAATCTCTTCCTCGAGATATTTCCTCGTTCCTCTACTTTCCTTCTCCCCCGCCAAGGTGAAACGCGACGAGACATATAGAATAAATTTCCACTTGTCTGGAATTTCATAGATTAGGAATTCCAAAAATTTAACACTGAGACAAAATACACTTTCCCATCATCAAATGTTTTTACTTTTTTGTTAAATGAATCTATAGGGCTCCCCAGATCAGGAATAATTATAGAGAAGATTATCTGCTATCTGAGGCTCTATTAGAAAGATTTACCATCACTTCCTGTCCTGATGACAATGTTTTGCCAAACAGGAAGTGAAGGAGACTCCATAACAGAGTAACATAGACCTCCAATGACTCATATTTTTTTAAAAATCTGCTTACAAGGGAAATTAATTCATTCTTCTCCCTGGGTTCTGCTCCAAACACCCGGTACATCATCAACGTATCTCAGCCACAGTACCAATGGTGCCCTGAACTTACATGTGACATACACTATGAGCTCCACCCACAGCCCCAAGAGCCGGCACACTTAGGTCAGAGTGTTGGGTGCCTTACCTTAGAGTAGACACTTGACCAGACAGTGTATCTGCTTTAAAGGAGAACTATGGGGGTCAGGGCTTTTCCCCATAGTTCTCTTAAGGGTAACGGGAGGACACAAACTAGCGTCCTCCCGTTACCCTAAGCTCAGTATATAGCGAGCTACAGCTCGCGGTATACTGAGACGCCGCAGCCGCTTCCCGACAATTCTGTCTGGATCCACCCAGCTGCGTGAGTGACAGCCGGCTCTGCCTATCTAGAGGCAGAGCCAGCCGTAAAAGCCCCGTCCGTTCCGCCAGTCAGCGCTGGAGTATCGGACAAGAGAGGGGGGGAATCCAGCCCCTCCCCTGTCACGGCTCTCTGCAGTGACAGGATCGAGAAGTGAGTGAGCGCCGGTATGTTTTCACTCACTTCCCGATCTACTGAGCCGACCTGTGACAGTTTAATTGTCGCACGTCGGCTCAGATTATGAGGCTGAGTGAAAATCACTCCCCTTATAGTTCTCCTTTAATCCAGAAAGTTCCGGAGCGAGGAACAGACGATGGGCTCTGTGGAAAACAATATAGCTAGAATTCTTTACATCAGTGGTTCTCAACCTGTGTAACCTCAGGACCCACATTTGTCCTCGGGTCATTAAGTCGTGACCCAAGTCGCACTGCAATGGAACGCACGGCATTGCGGTACTGCGCCTTCTGATGCGGGCAATAGAACTGTGTGTGGGAGGTGCATTTGGGGTGCCATTATAACGAATAGCAATGCACTTTCCACACCAAAACCCGTGGTAGGTGCGATTGCGTAGTACAGTGCGTTAATCGTACGGGACTGTGCCATTAACGCACTGTACTAGTGTGAATGGGCCCTCAAAACACACAACCACAGACACAATCTCACACACACACTCCAAGATCCACCCAGTCTCCCTACCTTATGAGAACGGGAGTGGATCCTCAGCCTGGGGTGCAGTGTGGGGTGCTGTGACAGAGCTCCATCCATATGTGCGTTGCTTGTACAGCTCCCTTGTGGGCCCTGTAGAGGTGCCGGGAGCCAGAATGTGACATCACTCCGGTCCAGACACCTCTACAGGGCATGCGAGGGAGCTGTAAGCAATGCACTTATGTGGATGGAGCCCACCCCACCTCAAGCTGACAGCCGACACCGGGCAGCATATTTTGAATGGCTGCTTGGCGTGAGAACTGACAGTCCTGCGCTAGGGGGAGGCTGAGGAGCCTCTCACCTTGAAAAGCGGAAGGCACACGGGGACCCTCTGAACACGGGGTCGCGCCCCACTTTTGGGTCGCGACCCACCAGTTGAGAACCAAGGCTTTAAAATGTATCTGAAGCCAAAACGTTTTAGTTTTGGATAGAGTTGGCGAGGGTTTGAGCCCCCTCCATGTTGTTGTCTGTGTCTACACCGGGGAAATTCTCCCACCCGGTTTGTCCTTCTGACCGTTGTCACCGGGACAGAAAGTGACGGAAAAGTCCAAAACTTCGAGTGGCCACCAAAAATGGAATATAGGGGAAATCTTTATACGGCGACACTGCCTGAGAGGTGATTTCTCTCCCTTGGGAGAGATTTTCTCTCACTTCCTGTTGAGTTTTAGAAGTGAAGAGAAATGTCCACAATGGTTGGTACTTACCCACCCCCACCCCAAATTAAATACAATTATTAAGTTTTGGCTTTAGATATATTATAATTTAGTCCAGCCAGGCAATGGAGCACAGTTGTCACAATGGGCAGCAGGACAAAGAAAGCCAATTAACATAAACATTTGTTTTTTTTCTGGTCCTTTGTATTCTATAGAAGTTTAATAATTTGTAGCCAACAGTTGTCCAGTTTGTCCATCTGGGAGTACAGGCAAAGGGACAGAGATGCCACTCCACGTATACAAGTCCAGAATGATATTTAAGTTAGGATCATCAAAGAAAAGCCAACACAATTGGGGGGCTGTAAAAGTCACTCTTCTTCAGGGCTGTGAACATATAAAACCATGGAGATAGTCAATGGGTTTCATATGTTCCCTTCCAGGAACACAGAGGCGGCTCTTTAATTAGGCAAATTAGGTGGTCGCCTAAGGCCTTGCGTTCCCAAGGGCCTTGCGGCCGCCTAATTTGCCCTACCGGGGTCCAACTGAGAGCTCATCCGTTTCTTCGCTATATCCACTCGACTTTGTGAAGCTCCGACCACCAGCCAATGACGAGGCATCACCCTTCCCCGGTAAGACTCCATAGAGTCCTAGTGAGACCTTAGAGAGCCCTGGTGAGACATTAGAGATTTAACCAGGGCTCTGTGGGGTCTTACCAGGGCTCTGTGGGGTCTAACCAGGCTGGTGAGACCCCACATAGCCCTGGAGAGACCCTAAAGAGCCCTGGTGCTGGTGAGACCCTACAGAGCCCTGGAGATACCCTGGAGAGACCCTTAAGAGCCCTGGTGCTGGTGAGACCCCACATAGCCCTGGAGATACCCTGGAGAGACCCTAAAGAGCCCTGGTGCTGGTGAGACCCCACATAGCCCTGGAGATACCCTGGAGAGACCCTAAAGAGCCCTGGTGCTGGTGAGACCCTACAGAGCCCTGGTTTAACCCCCTGTGGGGGTCTTACCATCTCGCCTAAGGCCTTGCAAACTCTAGAGCCGCCTCTGCAGGAACAGACAACCAGCATCCCATGACATAGAAGAGGAAGATGGCAGCACAGGATGGGACCTATAGTAGATGCAAGGGAAGAGGACAATGCTGGATCTGCTGGGCATAAATAGAATACCAACGGTGCTAAGGACTGGTATTTTCATCCGGAGATGGAGGTTCATCTTTAATATGAGATTGGTCCTTTATTCTGCTCTAACAGACTCTCCTTCTGTGGCAACGCTCCAGGAGGTGAGGGCACATTGTTCATGGGACCAGCCTCTAATAGATGGGTGATCAGGCTCATAGTTGGTATTCCATTTCACCCGGAGGGGTTCAGCTGGGTTGAGGTCAGGCCTTTTCAGGTCTTCTACTCCCAGCTCAGCACACCCTTGAAAGGTGCCAACTAGGGGTGAGGTTTGGCACTATGGTTCGTGGCGACTTCCCAGGGTTCGTGAATCATGAACTTTTGGCCATAAAACTTTGAAGGTTTGCTGCCAGAAATAAGGAGCAACCCATAATGCAGTATGTAGCCTTTGCCCCAAGTCAGCTGAGTCACAACAGCCAAAAATCTGAAGGAATGGATAACGAAGCCTTTCCTAGATGGCTCATTCCTGGTGCCAACCTATCATGGTGGCCCGTTGACTGAACTCTTTGACTGGAGCAGTTCTACTGCTAATGTTGGTTGCTGAAGCCTCCATGGCTCTGTGTAGGGTTATAGACCGACGTTCGCTGCAGTGAGGGATGTCCCCATTTATGATTCCCCCTCATCATACATTTATTGGGGAGCTCGGTTCTGTATGCGTGCTGTACCTGGCTGGATGATGTCCTGGGCTCGCTCATGTCCGGTTCCTCCAGTTCGGGGAGCGAGTCATCGTTGCTTTCCGTGTCATTACAAGACCCTGCGCCAAAACACACAGATAACAGGAAGTTAGTGAATGATATCAGTGCAGGTTGTGGAGTCACACAGCTTCATATGCCAACTGTGTCTAACTAGAGCTGCCCATATACAGGCAGGCTAAGGGGACACGTGTATGTTTCAGCTTTCAGGGGCCCAATCTGTGAGATTTTTGGCTTTATTATGTGTTACTTACTGTCAGGAACTGAACCCAGGGCCTCTGCTGTAGCTGGCAGTGGTTCTACCTGCTGAGCCACCTGAGAACCTTGGATAACTCTTTGCCTGATCGCCTACACACAGCTGGGTGGATCCAGACAGTAATGAGACCGAGACCGGCTGCGGCGCTCTCAGTATATAGGGAGCTGTAGCCCGCTATATACTGAGCTTTGGGTGACGGGAGGACGCTAGTTTGTGTCCTCCCGTGACCCTTAGGGAATTATGGGGAAAGGCCTGACCCCGTAGTTCTCCTTTAAGCCAGTCTGGCTGATACATCTTTCTCCCAACCTAGTCCAAACCTAGCCCAGTCCTAACATGAGCATCTCCTGTCTGTGAGTACCCATCTCCCCCAACGGGTTGACTTACCTCTATGACTGAGCATTTCACAGCCGCGCTGCCTCAGGAGCGGTTTGTTGATGCCGAGAAGTGTCACCTCGGACGTGTCCCTTAGGAGTGGCATCTCCTGGCCCCGTGAGGTCAGCTCGCTGTCACTAGACGAACTGGGCTCCGATGGGGGGCGGGTCAGTTGGATCTTCTTCCCAACTTTCTCTTGGAGCGGGATGACTCGTGGGCACCGGCTAGTTAACGGGGAGTCTGTGCTTTGGGTGGAGGTGGTAGAGCCGCTGTCTGGAACCACTACAATATGATTACAAAAAATAATACAAACATATCATTGTGTTATTTTCAACTGAATGTTTTTCCGCTTAATTTTCGCCTGGTGATCCTTCCATAAACGCGCTTCCTGTCCTCGGATGACAATACTCACTCGTCATATTGTATCTTTGGAGGGACAACCTTTCCCCCCCTCCTCATCTTCAGTACATAGCAGGGACGTGCGGTGCCTTCCGTGCTCTGTGGGGCATTCCCCAGCCCACCAAAGCACCGCCCCCATCCCGCTGAATCTCCAACCCCATCCCGACAAAGTCCCGCCCCCAACTCGGTAACCAAGCTATGTGTGGAGGTAGGGAGGAGCCCCCATGTCCCTCACTTGCTCGTCACTGCGGAGGCAACGAGATCGATGTCCTCACTGTTTTTTAAAGTTTTTGTTGATTGGACAGCTTGGAGCAATGGCGCTTTGCCATTGCTCCAAGTCGGGGGGGAGGATTTCCTTGCTCTGTAACCTGATAGAAGCCGATCTGAATGGAGAAAAAGCTGTCAGCTTCAGACTTGACTCCTCCATAATACTAGGTGAGGCTTTGCCCCACCTGCCTCCCCTGACCGCACGTCCCTGCTACATAGAGGGGCATTACTTTGTAGTTTGAAGTTAAGACTTCAGTTCGGTTCACAGGAAGTTACAAGAACACAAGATTTCTGACAGGATCGACGGGATTTTTTTCTGTTCTTGCAGAAAACGTTCTTAGAAAACGAATGCAGCCACCACATCTAAGGACCTGTGAGCTGCAATATGTTACATTGTTATTCTCGGGTTTAGATGTATTTTACACAGAATTTTAGCAGAGGTCATGCACATTTATCTAGTAATTAGGAACATAGGGAACGCAATGAAAAAGTGTTGCGGTTTCTTTAACATAATGGAGCTATTTGATGGGAGACTTGTAGGTCCAAAAAGTGCGTAATAGGGTCAAATGCCAGAATTTATTAGACATGTAAGCTGGGTAAAAATTCGGCTCGGTTCCGATATTTCGTAATTAGGGAATCGGATCAGAAATTCAATTCGGTTCGGGTTTCGGATTCAGATAAAATCCGAATCTTCTTTATTTTTGGATAAGTTTACGAATATTTGTTGGGAATATTACAGAAAACCATATACAGGTATTATTACTAAAGCCGAGGCTCCCCGACCCGAATGGCATTGGGGAGCTCCCGAATACAACTCGGAAATTCGGATCCTGAATGCCATTCGGGTCTTTATTTTATTTAACTGTTTTTTATCACCTTTTTAAAAAAAATGTAATTATTTCTTCTTATTTTTTAAATTTTTACTTATTTAATTATTTTTTTAATCCATTTTATTTTTTTAGATTTTTATTTATCTTATTTACTTTTTTTTATAATTTTTTTAATCTTATTATTGTTTATTTTTTATAATTATTTTTTAATAATTTGTTTATTATTATTTAGAAGGCTGCAGACTTTTTACATGTGATCTCGGCGACATTGCTGAGATCACATGTAAACGAACAATCAGCTTCCCTCACACTACATTTAGTCCTGCCTTCCCAAAGCAGGACTAAATCTAGAGAGGGCAACTTACCGCCCGGCATCCGGAACTTCCCCACAAGGACAGCGCTGCCGCCCCTCTGCGCCCTGCCGCCCAGGGGCCGGGCCTCGGTGGCCTTGTGGGGAATCCGGGCCTGATTATATGTATATGGCTCTCTGCCGTGACAGGGGGAGGGGCTGGATTCCCCCCTCCCCGCTCCGATCCGCCAGCACTGACTGGCTGAACGGACGGGGGAGGGGGCGGGTACAGCTGGCTCTGCTTCTAGATAGGCAGAGCCAGCTGTCAGTCACGCAGCTGGGCGGATCCCGGCACAATTGTCTGGAACCGCTTCAGCTGCAGCAGCAGCTCCCTATATACTGAGCCTGGGGGTGACGGGAGGACGCTAGTTTGCGTTTTTTTTGCTAGTTTGTATTATATGTATACGGCCCCCGTGTCGCCGTAACGAAAATTCGCGTTCAGACCCATTCGGATGCATTAAACCGAAAAACCACATCTGATTGGCCAGAAAAGTCACATGTCCGATTCAGTTTAGCTTTTGAACGAAACTGGGACGGGATCGTAATTCGGGAAACAAAAATTCGGATTCGGACGCATTCGGATGCATTGGGATTCGGAAATTCGGGTGTGTCCGAATGTCAGAATTTCGGAAAATACGTCCGAATTTTGATTCGGGACGAAACAGATCGCACATGTCTAGAATTTATCTGAAATAGTCAAAATCTCAATCTTAGATGTAAACTTACCGGAGGAAAGCCTTTTGGTCCCCAGTATTTCGGAAGCAGCCAGAGGTCTGACCACTTTTTGGTCGTGAGGACTTCCGCCAGGCATGGGGGAAAGAGATTTTGCAGGAGGCACTTTACTTGTAAGGGAACGGGGCTTTATTGTGTCCAGACTATTTCCAGCGAGGGGGGTTGCAGCTGGGGCATGGGGGAGCACATGCGTAGGAAGGTGGTACTCACTGTCCATCTCTGACAGCTTGACCTGGTCATTCGCCCGGCCACCGAGCGGCTCTGCTTGAGACTTCTTGGAAGTCCTCACATCGCTATGAGCACTATTTACACACCTGTCCTGTTCTGTGCTATACACCTTCAAGGAATCGTGTGGTGACAGATCCTCGTCACAGCAAACGTTCTCTACTGGCCTCTGATGAGCATCAAATGTCTCTTGAGTATGATCTTCCTCGGAAGAAGTACTACCACCCATCTTCTCAGAGCTGGATGCAAATGTCTTGCTTGATGTGTCTTTAGAGAGCTCAGGCTTAACCAGACATCTTCCAACTACCTGCTTTTCCTCTTTAGTATAAATATCGTCCTGTTCAGAAAGTTCTCCTTCCGTGACCTTGGAGGCAGCCAACGACGCACCACTATCTGCAACCTTGACCGCTGAGGGCGCGCCTTTGATTGCTTCTGAAAGACTACACCGAATGCTATGATCCAAAGTCTCTGTTTTACCAAAGGAACCTTGCAGCATCCTCCTCATGTCCTCAACGTCGCTGGACATCTCCACTTTAGGCATTTGCTGCTTAGAAGCTACATCGCAAAAGGCACTATCAGACCGCGGATGGACGTCACGTCCTGAGATGCTAGATGACGCAGGTTGTGCATCCACACACTGTTGTGATTCTTCTGGAGTTTTAGTGGTGTCTTGCGTTGGCCTATCAATCACCACGGGCAAGGAAACGTAATTATTCTCCAACTCAGGAGCAGCGCAGATGTTAATGTCTTTGTCTGCGTTGTGTTTGGGAAGGGTTTGAGATTCATGGACCTCTGATTGATCTATAGAGTCTTTGGCATCTCTAGAAGGGGCGCTTTTTATGGGTTCAATCCTTGCAAGCAGTTCGTTTTCTAGTAATGGTCCTATGAAAGGGGCAATTGGTTGTACAGAGGTACAAGTAGAAAATAATTCTCCTTGGGCGAACTGCCTTTCATCTAAGTTCTTTTCACCCGTTTCACTGCTGGGTTCCAGGTTCTCAAGGTTTAGACTCTTGCTTTCTAAACTAACAGCTTCACTTGGCCTGTTGCAACCCAGAAAATATCCATCACTGTGCTGGCTGGTTATTTGTAAAGGTTGAAGGTCTGACTTGTGTTCTGGTTGGTTAATAGCAGGCCCCTTCTTTTCACTAGTTATTTCCAAATGACCTTCGTAGACCGAGTTGTTCTTTAGCTCAACGTCCAAGGATTCCTCCTGCTGTAAATTGGGGTTGTCGCAATGGGGGGCCGTCTCCCGGTCTGGTGGCTCTTTACAAACAGTGCAATCATTTTCATCTTTGGACTTCTCAATTTCTAGCTTTGCGGAAGTTTCGACCTCTAAAGAAAATGATTCCGGCGTCTGATGCTGTAGGAGGACTATGGTAGATGCATCACTGACCGGAATGTCTGGCTGTGAGGAAGAGGGGCATTTTTCGGATGTGCCTTGATCTTCAGCCATTATTTGGTCATTTTCTGTTGTCTCTTCGTGTTTATTACATCTCCAGGACTCAAAAGACTCCGTTGCTTCAGGACTAGCTGACTGAGAAGCTACAGGGTGCATTTGTGTTGATGAAACTTTGTCCTCCTCTTCGCATCTGGATTCTACTTTAGAGTCCGCCATATTTTCATTGGTTGACGCTGAGCAGTTCAGTCTGTTTTGTTCCGGGTGGTTACTCGGTTGAGAATTGTCTTCACTTGCTTTAGAAGGCTTCTCACTAGTAATGGAACCAAAAGTATCTTTTTTATGCTTGCCCTCAGCCAACGGTGCGTCCATCTCCGTATTTTCATCGGCAACCTCTTGTATTGAAACCTGATTGCTACCATGGAGGTTTTCATGGAAATTGGCACTGCTATGTAAAGTGCTATCTGCCTCGAGGCTGGCTTCTAAGATGCCTTCATCGTCATTTGCGTGCGTGCTGTCTGCCTGTACGTCTTGATTTTTTAAATCGCTGATGTAAGATGTCGGGTTTGAAATGTAATTAGAAGCTTCTTCTTGTTGCCGGTAAATCTCAGCGAGGAGGGACGAGCGATCCAAAAACTTGACATCTTCTGTGTCTTCCCCGGAGTCATAACATGCAAACACGCACTCTTCTTCAGGCGTGTCTTCTAAAGGGGCACCCTTTAATATCTGTGGGGGAACAGTCTCGGCTGTCGTGTCTTGCGTTTCTACTTCCACGGTCTTTACGTTCTTCTTGCCTTCTTCGGAGTCCTCAGAGCCAACGGTGAATTGGGTACATGTTACACTTTCTTCTACCTGTGTCTGTGGTTTCTCATCGTCCTCTTCATATTCTTTACGCTGATCTGCGAAATAATTGCCATCTTCGGCTAGCCGTACCGCCATGGACGTCTGCCGTCCACTTTCATCCCTTTCTCCGCCTTCGTCTTGTAGACTTTGTGGGGTGGTATTTAACGGCGGAAGTGAATCTAGCTCTTCATCGGTGTCAAAACAAGCGATCAAACATTCCCCGACATTCCCAATCCCCGCTTTGAGAACCAGGTCCATTTCTGACGAAGAGGTGGACTGTTGCTCTATCGGGCTGTCGGACCAGGTCCTAATAGCCCCATGTCTTTCTTCTAGCCTCTGCGATGCATCCGGACTTTCGAAATGTGGCTCCGCTTCTGAAGTTACGACTAGAGTGCTTCTGATGGGTTCTTGAGGTGCGTTGCTGGTGCTGGAGTCTTCGAGCTGCCTTGAACTTTCCTGAATAGCACAAGTCTCCTTAGGCTCTGTCGGTGGAAAATCTTGTGCTAACTGATAGGGTGCAGCGCTATCACCTTGTTCCTCATCGCTATTTAATTCTTCTTCGTCTTCATGTGCCACAGAATCTTCATTTATGCCGGCAGTTACTTCTACATCTGTTTCTTCTTTTTCACCTGCATCTTCACAGCTGGTGTCAAGAGCTTCAAAAACCGCACCCTCCTCGTCAGTCTCCGACATGTCTGAAGATGTTTCCATCTCGCTCTCGCATCCGGAATTGGAGGAGCCGTGTTGGGATTTAGCTGAAGCTTCAGCGGCGTCGGGGGCGGGATCCGTTGTTACAGCGTACTGCTCCGTGCCGTACCTTTTCTCATCTTCTTCTCCATCGTATGAGCCTGAATCTGAGGACTCAGACGTGTCATCTTGGTAGGCGAACGATTCGTCCACTCCTTCGTTGATGGAAGTTTCAGATAAGGAATGCAGATAGGATGCCGAAGTGCTGCTATCGTCATTGTCTTCCTCCTCTTCTGCTTCTCCGCAGATAACCTCGCTTTCCACCGTCTCTCCTTGAGGAAACAATGTGATCTCCATGGACTCCGCTTCAATGATCAAACTGCCCCGGAAAGGCAGCAGAAAAGCGGGAATCATGTGATCATTTTCAGGACCTGGCAAGCCGGCCCTCGATAGCTCGGCGGACCTTGCATCTGGGTTTGCGGGTTCTACCGCTCCGTCAGCATCCGAAGAGCAGCTTGCCTGCTGCAGTGCCTCATGCACAAACGTGGTGCCAGCATTGATAAATTCGGGACATAAAGGAATGCTAGTAAAGGACGGTGCAAAATCCGTCTCCCATTCGTCTTCGTCCTCTGCGCTGGATTGTTCATCGCTAGGATAATTATCCAAGAGCTCCTCATGTTCTGGAGAGAAGTCATCTGCGTCTATGTCTCGGTCGTAGAGTTCTGGAATATCTTCATCTTCAAGCATATCTGGGGGCATACAGCAGGGGTCCTCAGAAATATTTTCTTCATGAGTCAACATGTTGTCTGGGTAAGGGCTGGGAGATTCAACTGTTTCACCTTCACCCATCAAATTTGGAGAATATGACGGTGAACCGGTAGAAGTGGCGGATGAGGCCCAACTACCACCTTCCGCAGTGAAGTAGGATCCTGATGGTGATGTAGGGGGCGAGGACATATTGTCATTTTCTATGTCTACCTGATCGTCTTGCGAAGGACTTTTCGCACAGGTATAATGTTTAAACTGGGTGTAGATGCTTTTAATTGGAGTGGAAGGAGCGGTGGTGTATGGGTCTGCATCTGCGTTACATGCGGGGTTGATCTGTAACGACTGAACGTCTCTCTCTATAGTGCTGTCGGGCAACTCTTTGGTGGGTTTGAGAAAGGAAGGCACATCAGCTACGGCTTCACCCTGAGAAAATAAGCCACCTTTCAAAACGTACTCTTGACACATCTCATTCGATTCAAAGTGCAAATCATCCGGAGACTCGGACACAATGGCTGCGTGGTCACTCTCCGCCTCTGAATTCTCCTCCAAAACGTCAGCTTTAGGGTGACGTAAGTGCATTCTTGCTGCGTCCAAAGCGTCCCCAGAAGCTTCCTCATACTCGGAAATGAGGTTGAGCCCCCTGCCAGCAGACCCTGCTTCCTCAGTGCTACAAGTTGTCTCTTCCCCCATTACAATTCTTGTATCAAGCGTGTCCGGGGTTGGAGTCTCAGCAGGACAATGTTCCGCGGCCTCTTCTAAGCCTTGCTCTTGAGGTACCGGGGCCTTGTCTGCTGCCTCGGTGGGCAGGTGAAGAGTTCCAGGGGCTTGTCCAGGCGTTGACTCGCTGCTAGCTCCTTCCGGCTGAGGCCTGTCTTCTTCCTTGGCCTGCAGGTAGGCTGACACCAGTGCTTTGTCAGCGGTGCATATGGGGCTCATTACTGGAGATTCCTCCAATGGGCTCAGGCTTTTGGGGGTTGCAGAGTCGCTACATGGGCTTGAAGCGATGGAAGCAGCTGGTGATAAACCTGTGAGAGGACAAAAATACACAATTAATTCACAGATGAAACGCAAGAAAATGTTTGATGGGTGTTTGATCGAGGGGTATGCATTGATTATATTTAAACTGGAACTTCGGGATATTATAATTATTCTTTTACAAAACTAAATTGGATCTGTAAAAATCAAAAAAACTTTTGCTGGAATACTCGCCTGCAATCTGGAGTTGTCCCCATAACTACTCTTGTCCTCTATCAGGGTTGCATGACAACCAGTGTCATTCAACCGACTCACTGTAAGCCCAGGTTGTCATGGACCTAGGGATGCCCTCATGCACAGTGGCGGAACTACCAGGGTCGCAGAGGTCGCAGGCCGCGACCGGTTCCTGGAGTTCCGCCACTTAGAGGAGGCCCAGGACAGGAGGGAGGGGCCCCTCGTAACCGCTGATTACCAGGATATTTAATATCCCGGCAACCGCTAATGTCAGTACCGGGACCTCTTCCTCCTGTCCTGGGCCCTGCATGCTCCACTCTGCTCCCCTCACCTTGTTCCGGGCGCAGCGTGAAGTATGATCCAGCCGGCGCAGCAGCCAATGAGTGGGAAGCGGTGTTATCCCCGCCCCCCTCATCACACAGAGGGGCTGCCGACCGTAGAACTGCCTGTGTGCTATGGAAAGCTCCAACTCTCTGGGTGTCAGAGGCGTGCTGCGGACACGAAGGGGGAGTTATAGGGAGCTGGGAATATGAAGGGGACATGGAAGAGGAGAGTGTGGGGTCCGGGAGCTGAAAGCTGGGGACGAGAAGGGGGGATCTGGGGACATGGAAGAGGAGAATGTGGGGTCAGGAAGCTGGGGACGAGAAGTGGGGATCTGGGGACATGGAAGAGGAGAGTGTGGGGTCAGGGAGCTGAAAGCTGGGGACATGGAAGCGGATAGTGTGGGGTCAGGGAGCTGAAAGCTGGGGACATGGAAGAGGAGAGTGTGGGGTCAGTTTTTTAAAGTATTTTATCTTTTTGGGGGGGGGGGGGGGGGCCTTCATGGATTCTTGCACCGGGGCCCTGAGGTCACTAGTTACGCCTCTGCTCATGCAGTAGGTCTCATAGAACTCCTGAACTGAGGTGCACTCACATGCTCACAGCGCCTCCCAATCCAGGAAGAAAGACAACCCACTGCCACCGCAAAAAATGAGGAAGGACACATGACATCATTGGACCAGCCTATGAATTTGTACATTCGAGGGGGGTCTTCAGGGAGAAGGGGGTTGTGTTTAAACTAGAATTCCACAATGAAGGTTCAGAAGTATTCTCCTGCCTTTAAATCATCATTGCAAAACCCAAAAAACTCAAATCTGACCTACCAGGTTCAAGATGTTCGACTGTCCCAGCAAGTCCATGAAGAAGCAAGATGTCACCAGCACACCGGGAGGACAGGTCAAACGAAAGTCTTATCAATGATAGTGACATTTCGGGGCCACGCAGGGTCCCCTTCATCAGGCTCAGTATGGCGTAAGGCAATCATTGTGACAACATGCGTCAATAAAAGACGTTCGTTTGACCTGTTCTCCCGGGTGTCCTGGTGACCTCTTGCTTCTTCAATGATTTTAACGGCGCCATCCGCAGTCATTTCAGCACCCACCTTCAGGGGGTTTCCGGTAAGTGCGGCGGGATACTCATTGTCCCAGCAAATCCGGGACCGTTGGTACCTATGCTCTCTTCTAGTAGTATATGAACAGACCGCACTATCCAGATAATTCCAATACTGTAGACTTATTCTACGGGTGAGTACTGATGGTGGCTAAGGAATTGGAGCGGTGAGATTTCCTTTGGCTCTACCTATGCTCTCTTGCTTAAAGAAAAATAAAAGCTTTTTTGTTTTTTCAGAGTTTTTTTGACTTTCCACTGGTTAGGGCCACTCTCCAAATTTGTGATAAAAGAAATATTGCAGCAGTTACTCCCGAGACATATAGGAAGGATGACGGCCATGGAGCCCATGCCTTATAAAACACACGTGTCTCTGAGGGTTAAGCCCCTAAAAGTAAAGAAAAAAATAAAAATATTCAATAAAAAATGAATAAATAAATAAAAATAAATATAAAAAAATTAAAAAGTTTATAAAAAATAAAATATTTGAAAAAATTAAAATCATTTTTTTTTTCGGTTTCGGCCTGACTCGGTTTTGTTTCGGTTTTGAAATGTCCATTTCAGTGCACCTCTAATTAATATCATGTAGCCTTATTTGTAGCATGCCCTGTTCTTTATACACCACCACGGCGTATGACGGTGCTATACAAAGCAATGCAAATTATGATAGCTGACTGGCGGAATTTGGCTTCTAGCGGGGTTAGTTCCTTATACGGATGCAGCAGAAATAAACTATAATATCGGATATATTTCTACTGCATGTGACGGAGTATCAATTACACTTCAGTACTGAGCCGGGCCCACTGAGCGCGTTGATCAGAAAGTCGCGGTTGGATACAATGACGAATGCAGTCAGTGTAACGGATACAATGAATCTCCTCCTTCGTAATAAAGCCTTGCCGGGTATTTAGAAGGTTGGGGGTTCCGTGGAGTCACACGTTCCATTGTCAGCTTTCGGCTGTGTTATTGTATTATGTTATTACTGCTGAGCAGACACATTGTATTCCTGTGCCTGCGTCATGTGACTCGTCCCCTGAGACGCACACCAGACTCTGAAGCCGCCGTATTCCGCTCCGTGCTGCACCTGAGAATACGTGAGGAGTGCAATGCACGTGGCGAGGAGCTGCCCACATGCAGATATACAATGTACACAGTCTGACTTTGACACAAAATACTAATATGAAGACAAGGATGAGTGAATCTGCCTGGATTTAATTTGTCGGGGGAGGGGGTTCATCAAATCCTGGTTGAAGCCTGCAAAACTCAGACTTCACTGCAAACCCCATTGAGGTCTGTGGGGAAGGGGAGT
>NW_017309165.1:5214-14736 GCF_000935625.1 Nanorana parkeri | reverse complement strand
GTCTTGGTATTAAATTCTGGCCATTTTCAAAGCTAATATTTGTCAGAAGAGAACATGGGTGTCAGGAGTATGTCTGATGCTTCTATGCATGTCACATCCTCTGGTGGTTGCTTGTTGCCACTGCACCTAATCTGGTCCTCTCCATCAGATGCGGGCTAATGAGCCTGGCCACACACCCCTCAGGATCTCTCCGTCAGCTGTGGGCTAATGAGCCTGGCCACACACCCCCTCAGGATCTCTACGTCAGCTGTGGGCTAATGAGCCTGGCCACACACCCCTCAGCACCTCTCCGTCAGATGTGGGCTAATGAGCCTGGCCACACACCCCTCAGCACCTCTCCGTCAACTGTGGGATAATAAAACTGGCCACACACCCCTCAGCATCTCTCCATCAGCTGTGGGCTTATAAGCCTGGCCACACACCCCTCAGCATCTCTCCATCAGCTGTGGGCTTATAAGCCTGGCCACACACCCCTCAGCATCTCTCCATCAGCTGTGGGCTAATGAGCCTGGCCACACGCCCCTCAGGATCTCTCCGTCAGATGTGGGCTAATGAGCCTGGCCACACGCCCCTCAGGATCTCTCCATCAGCTGTGGGCTAATGAGCCTGGCCATACACCCCTCAGCACCTCTCCATCAGCTGTGGGCTAATAAGCCTGGCCCCACACCCCTCAGCACCTCTCCACCAGCTGTGGGCTTATAAGCCTGGCCACACGCCCCTCAGGATCTCTCCATCAGCTATGGGCTAATGAGCCTGGCCATACACCCCTCAGCACCTCTCCATCAGCTGTGGGCTAATAAGCCTGGCCACACACCCCTCAGCTGTGGGCTAATAAGCCTGGCCACACACCTCTCAGCATCTCTCCATCAGATGGTGGCTAATGAGCCTGGCCATACACCCCTCAGCACCTCTCCATCAGCTGTGGGCTAATGAGCCTGGCCACACGCCCCTCAGGATCTCTCCATCAGCTATGGGCTAATGAGCCTGGCCATACACCCCTCAGCACCTCTCCACCAGCTGCAGGCTAATAAGCCTGGCCCCACACCCCTCAGCACCTCTCCGTCAGATGTGGGCTAATGAGCCTGGCCACACACCCCTTAGCACCTCTCCGTCAACTGTGGGCTAATGAGCCTGGCCACACACCCCTCAGCACCTCTCCACCAGCTGCAGGCTAATAAGCCTGGCCATACACCCCTCAGCACCTCTCCGTCAGATGTGGGCTAATGAGCCTGGCCACACACCCCTCAGCACCTCTCCGTCAACTGTGGGATAATAAAACTGGCCACACACCCCTCAGCATCTCTCCATCAGCTGTGGGCTTATAAGCCTGGCCACACACCCCTCAGCATCTCTCCATCAGCTGTGGGCTAATGAGCCTGGCCACACGCCCCTCAGGATCTCTCCGTCAGATGTGGGCTAATGAGCCTGGCCACACGCCCCTCAGGATCTCTCCATCAGCTGTGGGCTAATGAGCCTGGCCATACACCCCTCAGCACCTCTCCATCAGCTGTGGGCTAATAAGCCTGGCCCCACACCCCTCAGCACCTCTCCACCAGCTGTGGGCTTATAAGCCTGGCCACACGCCCCTCAGGATCTCTCCATCAGCTATGGGCTAATGAGCCTGGCCATACACCCCTCAGCACCTCTCCATCAGCTGTGGGCTAATAAGCCTGGCCACACACCCCTCAGCTGTGGGCTAATAAGCCTGGCCACACACCTCTCAGCATCTCTCCATCAGATGGTGGCTAATGAGCCTGGCCATACACCCCTCAGCACCTCTCCATCAGCTGTGGGCTAATGAGCCTGGCCACACGCCCCTCAGGATCTCTCCGTCAGCTGTGGGCTAATGAGCCTGGCCACACACCCCCTCAGGATCTCTACGTCAGCTGTGGGCTAATGAGCCTGGCCACACACCCCTCAGCACCTCTCCGTCAGATGTGGGCTAATGAGCCTGGCCACACACCCCTTAGCACCTCTCCGTCAACTGTGGGCTAATGAGCCTGGCCACACACCCCTCAGCACCTCTCCACCAGCTGCAGGCTAATAAGCCTGGCCCCACACCCCTCAGCACCTCTCCACCAGCTGCAGGCTAATAAGCCTGGCCATACACCCCTCAGCACCTCTCCGTCAGATGTGGGCTAATGAGCCTGGCCACACACCCCTCAGCACCTCTCCGTCAACTGTGGGCTTATAAGCCTGGTCACACACCCCTCAGCATCTCTCCATCAGCTGTGGGCTAATGAGCCTGGCCACACACCCCTCAGCACCTCTCCGTCAGCTGTGGGCTAATAAGCCTGGCCACACGCCCCTCAGCATCTCTCCGTCAGCTGTGGGCTAATAAGCCTGGCCACACACCCCTCAGTCTTGGGATTGGTTATGCATCACAAGCCTAGAGGTCTGGGCATCTGATAGTTCAGTCTACACAAGCCATTTTCTTGCCTTGTATGTCTTGATCTTGTATCTTGCATCCTAGCCCTGTCCTGAATCCTGTACCATCTTGTACCTTGTGACCTGTGTTTGACTTGTAACCAGTTCCTGTCTCATATTTTGTATCCAGATCCTGTCTGCTGTCTTGAGTTCCATTGATATCTTTTGCTTTGTCACCACCAGTCAGTACTCCAGTACCAGTCAGTACTCCAGTACCAGTCAGTACTCCAGTACCAGTCAGTACTCCACCTTTATTCCTGGGGGCCGCCTGCAATGATGATAGCCAGAATGTACAGTTGAAGTCCTGGGGGCATCTAAGTCCCGGTAGGTGCACTAGTCTTCGGGGAAAGGTGAAGCAACTCGCCACTATACCTTCTGACTAAGGTGAATGCATCCGGTCTTGACAACGGGGAGCTGGGCACTGCCACGGGGGACATTTACCAAAGCAAAAAAGTTTTTGTAACACTTACGCGCAGAGAGGGTTTTTTTTATGCAACTTCGAGGGCTACGTGGAGAAAAATTCAATAGATCGGGAAGTGAGCGAACACATACCGTCGCTCGCTCACTTCTCGCTCCTGTCCCTGCAGAGAGCCGTGACTGTCCCTCACGGCTCCCTGCAGTGATTCCACCCCTCCCCACTCCGATCCTTCAGCGCTGACTGGCGGAACGGACGGGGAAGGGGGTGGGTACAGCCTCTAGATAGGCAGAGCCAGCTGTCAATCACGCAGCTGGGTGGACCCAGACAGTATTGTCGGGATCCGTCCCGGCTGCGGCGTCTCAGAATACCGGCGTCTCAGCTCCCTATATACTGAGCCTAGGGTGACGGGAGGACGCTAGGGGGTGTCCTCCCGTTACCCTTAGGAGAACAATGGGGAAAAGCCCTGACCCCATAGTTCTCCCTTAAGCTGTATGGGGTGTTACGGAGCAGTACGATTTTCGCGCGCAGCGTCAGCGATCCCGTATTCTGACATCTGGATGTGTCATTGATTTTTTTTTTTTACTATTACAATATCCCCTTGGCTTAAACATAACAGCAGCATGCCAAATCTCATTCATTTCCACTTGAACAAAAGGCCTTTTCCTGGATCTGGCTGCGACACCTGATTGTATTCGGCAGTAATAGGTCTGCAATGACCGGTGAATGAAGCCGCCGCAACAGATCCAAAAGCTATAAAGGAAATTTACTCTAAAAATAACTAAAGCCAGTGGCGGAACTACCAGGGTCGCAGAGGTCGCGGCTGCGACTGGGACCTGGAGTTCCGCCACTTGGAGGGGGCCCAGGACAGGAGGGAGGGGCCCCTGGTAACCGCTGATTACCAGGATATTTAATATCCCGGCAACCGCTAATGTCAGTCCCGGGACCTCTTCCTCCTGCCCTGGGCCCTGTGTGCTTCACCTTGTTTCGGGCGCAGCGCGATGTATGATCCAGCCGCCGCAGCAGCCAATGAGTGGGAAGCGTGTTATCCCCGCCCCCTCATCACAGTGAAAGCTGCCAAATAGAGAGCTGCATGGGTAAGAGAGGCCCGCTGCGGACACGGAGGGGGAGATATAGGGAGCTGGGAATATAAAGTGGATATGGAAGAGGAGAGTGTGGGGTCCGGGAGTGGAAAGCTGGGACCATGAAGGAGAAGGTAATGGGGACATGAAGGGGGAGATAAAGGGGAGCTGGAGACATGGAAGAGGAGAGTGTGTTTTTTTTGTTGTTGTCTAAAATGTATTTGTTTGTTTTTTCTTCGAGGGTGGGGGCACACTTCGTGGATTCTTGCACTAGTTACGCCTAAAGTTCTCTGCTGTGTACAAGTTGCCCGGTGAGGTGAGCTTCCTTCTGAAAGGTCAAAACAGAGTGCAGAAAAACAGTTTATGACAACCAACCATGACCCCACCCGAACCCTTTCCTATCACCATATCCCTAATTATTCCTATAACATACTTCAGGCATTTGGTGGGAATTGGCCAGCATCAGCACAGAGACGAGGCAGATATTATCTTGCCATTAAAATTTGAGTGCATTTTCTAAGTGACACAAGCCAAAATGTTGTTCAGTGGCTGCACAGCGTGTAAGCAGCTTGGTTAGGCAGCAATAAAAGAGGGAGAGACGAGGCAGGTTTTATCTTGAGATAAACATCAAAGTGCATCATCTGCCACAAATATTTTTGAGGGCCGAAGCACCTGAATAGGCCACAAACTTTGAGACTTTAACACTCGGTGCCAACCTGTAGCAAACGTTTGCTGAGGTTCAGCTGCATAAACATTGTGTGGCACTGGAATGTGAAATGGAGAGTTGGCAGGAGGTGGTAATTTTTTTTGGGGGGGCCAGGTAACACTTAAACGTTTAGCCTGTAGAATCAGCAGCCGGGGTTCTGTAGTCATTGTTATCTAAGACTGGTTCATTGTAATGCAAGCGAGCCGGTCCCCACTGTCAGAGGACAGGCTGAATTGCCTTTCTGTATCAAAAGTTTCTGCTGCACTAAGGGGCCCTCTTAGACAGCACATTGGCTGCAGGTAGGGTCCTCCCTACAATGAGGTGGGCTGAGGCTGTTGCTTCAGGTGGCATCTTTTTGGGTCACGAGGGGAGTCGGCGGGCAGAGACTTTGCAGCCACAGTGTCCAAGGTTGGGAAGAGCCAGTGCAGGAGATGGGTAAGGGCCATACACCTCTCCCCTCCAAGCTATAAGCAGCCTGGGATGTTCTGGCCCGCCCAGCTCCCGGCAACAAGTATAGTCAGTGAGCTAGGTGTTCCTCATGTTGGGTAGTGCCTCACCAGCTCCCTCTGGGATGGTGGCAGGAGATTGGCCATCTAATAGGAGATCTAATAGGCTGGTAAGCTGCAGCTGCTGGAACATCACCGCCTCTTGCTACCCTCTGTCTGATGCCCCCCAACCTCTGTGTGCCTAAACCCTCCTCTCTAAGGTCATGGAGCTATCTATCTCATCTTCAATATCTGAGACAGGGAATATCTGTGCATGACCAAGCTCATCCTCCAGCAACAAGGCAGCGATCATGTGATCTAAAAATTCCGCCATCTCCTCATTGCCAGTTTGTGGGTCTTTGGCGGGATTAGCAGAAGAGAAGGAAGTAGGGGGCGCATCCGTAGCATTTCCAGACAACTGGCATCGTAACAGAAACATATGTAGCCCACCACACTGCACCCCACAGTAATAGAGCTCCATTAAAGGAGAACTATGAGGTCAGTGCTTTTCCCCATAGTTCTCCTTAGGGTAACGGGAGGACACAAACTAGCGTCCTCCCGTCACCCAAAGCTCAGTATATAGGGAGCTGCAGCTCGCGGTATACTGAGACGCCGCAGCTGAAGACATCCAGAATTGTGTCTGGATCCGCCCAGCTGCGTGAGTGACAGCTGGCTCTGCCTATCTAGAGGCAGAGCCAGCTGTACCCGCCCCCTCCCCCGTCCGTTCCGCCAGTCAGCGCTGGAGGATCGGAGCGGGGGGAATCCAGCCCCTCCCCTGTCACGGCTCTCTGCCGGCACAGGATCGAGAGGAGAGCGAGCGCCGGTATGTGTTCGCTCACTTCACGATCTACTGAGCCGACCTGTGACAGTCTCATTGTCACAGGTCGGCTCCAACTATGAGGTGAGTGAAAAGCACCTCCCCCCTCATAGTTCTCCTTTAAGAACTGTATAACAATTAACCCTACACACACCATCGGCTCTCTATAAAGGACTCCAATGTTCTGACAAATAGCTGCTGGTAACCCCTCCTGTTTTTATAGTAAGGGGCTGGAAAATAACAAAGCCCCCGCCCCCGTTATTGCCTATTCTACCCCGCTGACCACAGTTGAAGGGGCTGGCAGGGCATTTTGGGTGTTTTAAAATTCGGTCTGGAAAATTTTCCCATAAATTCGCTAGAACCGCAAACCCCCTTCAGATTCGCTGCAAACCCTCCGTGCCATGAATCCGAACCTCATCCCTAATTATAAAGTGTATAACAAAGTATTACCACCCAGCAGTGCAACCGTGGGTATCCCCCATCCTTACATGAAATCTTCTCTATAGGTGCCAACTGAAATCTCCATCTATGGTACAGTAACTAGAACCCACCAGTGGTACGGTATCTGATAGAACTGATAGGCAACCCAATGGCCAACCAAAGGAGTGCGCGCACAGCAGGCTGACAACGCCGCTGGTTATTCCGAGGCCGTGACTTAACGCTGTCAGCCCGCAACAGGAAGTGCTGCTACCGGCAAGATCTCCAGGAAAGAAACATGAAACATTGTAACAGATTCACAAAAAAAGAGTTTGCTGAAGACTATCTACAGTGAGGCACGATGCCAAACACACTGAAAATCAGATTTTGGGTCCACACATTTAGGGTATACTGGGGTATGTTCCTGACACTCCTCCTTGAATTATGGTCAATGAGGTCCACCTCTTGTTCTATCCTATGCTCTCTCTCTATACCAGTGTGAACAACCTAAGACCCATCTCCTTTCTCCCCTTTACCTCCAATCTATTCTAATGCCTAGTCTGCAATTGTCTAAGCCACGACCTCACTGCTAACAACGTTCTCGACCCCTCTCAATCTTCCCTTTTGCCCTCCACAGAAACTGCCCTTCTAAAACTTACCAACTGCTGAAACCAACGGCCAGTACACCACACTCATACTCTTAGACCTTTCTGCTGCCATCGAGACGGTTGACCACCCGCTCCTCCTCAAAAGCTTCCACCCCCTTGGTCTCCAAGACTCTGCTCCCTCGTGGTTCTTCTCCTACCTATCTAAGAGCTCCTTCGGTGTCACCTACAACTCTACCTCCTCCTCTCCACTTCTTCTTTCCAGAGGGTCCTCCAAGACTCTGCTCCCTCGTGGTTCTTCTCCTACCTATCTAAGAGCTCCTTCGGTGTCACCTACAACTCTACCTCCTCCTCTCCACTTCTTCTTTCCAGAGGGTCCTCCAAGACTCTGCTCCCTCGTGGTTCTTCTCCTACCTATCTAAGAGCTCCTTCGGTGTCACCTACAACTCTACCTCCTCCTCTCCACTTCTTCTTTCCAGAGGGTCCTCCAAGACTCTGCTCCCTCGTGGTTCTTCTCCTACCTATCTAAGAGCTCCTTCTGTGTCACCTACAACTCTACCTCCTCCTCTCCCCTTTTCTTCTTTCCAGGGGGTCCTCCAAGGCTCTGCCCTCAGACCCCTTCTATTCTCCATCTATAGCTCCTCCTTTGCATGGGTTCCTAAAACCATCTTCATGCTGATGACATGCAGCTCTATCTCTCTGCTCCTCAGTTCCCCCATTCTGCCTCCTCTCCCCTTCCTAAAATTCACTCTCTGCAAATTGAGCTCATATTTCCTCCCCTCAACTTTTCTATTGAAGTCAATATCACCCCATCATTCCCTCCTCTCATGCCAGGGTGCTATGTGTAACCCTGAACTCTGACCTCTCCTTCAGGCCCCACATCCGATCCCTGTCGAAATCTTGCCACCTTCACCTCCGCAACATTTCCAAAATACGCCCCTTCTTACCCAATGATACCACCGAGCTGCTAAGTCGCCCCCTTGTCATCTCTCACCTCGACTTTCGCATCTCCCTCCTTGTTGGCTGACCTCTACACAGGCTCCTCCCCCCTTCAGTCTATCATGAATGCTGCTGTCAGAATCATTCACCTTACCAACCGTCCAGTGTCTTCAATCCCTCCAAGCCAATCCCTCCACTGGATCCCATTCAGTCAACGACTGGATTTAAAACACTAACCAGATACAAAGCTATCTACAACTCCGCCCCCAACTACCGCACCAACTTCGTCTTCAAACATCACCCAAAGCGTCATCTTCCCTCCTCTGGAGACCTCCTGCTGGACAGCTTCCTCATCACCTCCAAGACTTCTCCAGAGCCTCTCCCATCCTCTGGAACCCCCTATCCCAATCTGTCCGGACATCTTCTAGGTGATCCCCAAAAACGTATCTCTTCAGGGAAGCCTAATGCGCCTCGACCCAACAACCGAACGTTTACATTCTCCATCATAGGCTCACAAGCCTATGTGATAACATATTAGGTGGTGACAGGTTCATTTGAATGAGAGGGGCGGGGCCAGGGACAGTCAGGCTGAAGAGAGAAGGGAAGGCCGGAGGTCAGATAGAAGACTGAAGGGAAGGATGGAGGTCAGATAGAAGACTGAAGGGGAGGACGGAGGTCAGATAGAAGACTGAAGGGGAGGACGGAGGTCAGATAGAAGACTGAAGGGGAGGACGGAGGTCAGAAAGAAGACTGGAGTGGAGGACGGAGGTCAGAAATAAGATTGAAGAAAAGGATGGAGATCAGAAAGAAGACTGAAGGGGAGGACGGAGGTCAGATAGAAGACTGAAGGGAAGGACGGAGGTCAGATAGAAGACTGAAGGGAAGGATGGAGGTCAGATAGAAGACTGAATGGAAGGATGGAGGTCAGATAGAAGACTGAAGGGAAGGATGGAGGTCAGATAGAAGACTGAAGGGAAGGACGGAGGTCAGATAGAAGACTGAAGGGGAGGACGGAGGTCAGATAGAAGACTGAAGGGGAGGACGGAGGTCAGATAGAAGACTGAAGGGGAGGACGGAGGTCAGATTTAAATAAATATGACTCTTTAAGGGTTGTTCAGTATAGTCCATCACTTCTATAATAAATATTATTACCCATAAGGTTGGAACGTCTGTCAGGTTTCTATGTCTGTCTGAGTTTGTTACTGTTATAGATTTTACCTCACTTCCTGTCTGGTAGAATGTTGTCACCAAGACAGGAAGTGAGGGGAAATCTTTGAAATGGAGCCCTGGATAGGCATAAAAACCTTTTTTGCCCCAGTGGGGCCCTCCGAAGTGTCCGTTGTCACCCTACGGACGATTAACCCTTTGGGGGGGGTGGAAGTGACCCCGAGGCCCGGCATGCCCGGAGGAGCCGGTGCACGCGGGCACGGTTGGCACAATCCAGGTGCGCGCCATCCGATCTGCTGATCCCTCTAACCCCCCCGTGCCACCACGACCTCTGGCTCCTAATCTTGGCTGATCCCTCGCCCTTCCCCAAACACAGCGGCATTGACCAGCCCCCCCTCCCCCAGCACCCTCCTTACCTGTCCCAGCCTGCATCGCCCGGACCTCTTTCTCCGGATCCTCTTT
>NW_017309165.1:3227-5141 GCF_000935625.1 Nanorana parkeri | reverse complement strand
TTCTGGATGTCTCTGCATCCCTCCTGCTACAAGAAGACTGCTGGCCGTCAGGATGGAGGCTGCGCACTGGATGATGGGAATTAGTGCAGCTCCAGCGACTGATAAGGAGCAGCGTTGCTCGTGATGCTCTGTCATTCCGCTGTGATGTCAGCACAAGGATGCTGCTGCTTGTCAGCTCCTCCATGCAGCTCGGCTCTCATTATTATTCGCCGCTCTTAACCCTTCGCAGGACGGAGAGGCAAAGGCGATCGGAGGGGGACAAACCGACACAACGTATCGATTTCATCAGAGGAAGGAAAAAAAATAGGAGGCGATGTTACAATTCCAGGAAGATCCAATATAGTGAAATGTGTGTTCCCTATTCCATCCCTCCAATGTGTACAAGCGATCTTATATATATCGGGGGGTCACCTGAGGGGCCCCAAATACTGATCTAGAACTTATCTTTGAAGATCCAATATAATGAGAATTTTGGGTTCCCTATTCCATCCCTCCAATGTGTACAAGAGACATTAAATAAATAAATTGGGGGTCACCTAAGAAGTCCTACTAAGGTGACCCCCCAATGTATTTAATGTCTCTTCTATACATTGGAGGGGTGTTGGTGTCTGGAGTCATGGAATAGAAATATATTGAATATTGGAATATATTGGATCTTCCAAGATAAATTCTAGATCAATATTTGGGGTTCCTCGGGTGACCCCCCAAATTATATATAATGTCTCTTGAACACATTGGAAAAAATAGGAGACGATGTTACAATTCCAGGAAGATCCAATAATGTACACATTGGAGGGATGGAATAGGTAACCCAAAATTCTCATAATATTGGATCTTCCGAGATAAGTTCTAGATCAGTATTTGGGGTTTCTTAGGTGACCCCCCCAAAATGATATCATGTCTCTTGAACACATTGGAAAAAATAGGAGACGATGTTACAATTCCAGGAAGATCCAATATAGTGAAATGTGTGTTCCCTATTCCATCCCTCCAATGTGTACAAGCGATCTTATATATATCGGGGGGTCACCTGAGGGGCCCCAAATACTGATCTAGAACTTACCTCAGAAGATCCAATACAAGGAGAATTTTGGGTTCCCTATTCCATGTCTCTGGACACCATCACCCCCTCAAATGAGTTCAAGAGACATGATATAATTATGGGGGGGTCACCTAAGAAACCCCAAATACTGATCTAGAATTTATCTCGGGAGATCCAATATAAGGAGATTTTTTTGGGTTCAACACCCCTCCACCAACACCGCTCCAATGTATACAAGAGACATTATATATATTGGGGATGGGGGGGTCACCTAAGAAACCCCAAATACTGATCTAGAACTTATCTTGGAAGATCCAATATCCCTTCCAATGTATACAAGAGGCATTATATATATTGGGGGGTCACCTGAGGGGCCCCAAATATTGCTCTTGTAGAAGATGAGGATCACCAGCACTCCTGTAGCAGCATTACTCCTCGTGATTATTTTTTGAAGTGAACCGTCACAAACATGACATAGGGAACGTTTCGGGGTCACGCAGGGTCCCTACATTTGGCGCAACATAGTAACAAATAATGATCTAGAATTTATCTCGGAAGATCCGAAATATTCCAATATTCAATATATTCCTATTCCATGACTCCGGACACCAACACCCCTCCAATGTGTTCAAGAGACATTATATAATTTGGGGGGGGGGCACCCCAAAGAAACCACATATACTGATCTAGAATTTATCTCGGGAGATCCAATATAAGGAGAATTTTTTGGGTTCCCTATTCCATGTCTCTGAACACCAACACCCCTCCAATGTATACCAGAGACATTATATATATTGGGGGGGGGGTCACCTGAGGGGCCCCAAATATTGTTCTTGTAGAAGATGAGGATCACCAGCACTCCTGTAGCAGCA
>NW_017309165.1:1465-1691 GCF_000935625.1 Nanorana parkeri | reverse complement strand
GATGAGGATCACCAGCACTCCTGTAGCAGCATTACTCCTCGCGCTGATTTATTGAAGTGAACCGTCACAAACATGACATAGGGAAGGTTTCGGGGTCACGCAGGGTCCCTACATCGGGGCAACATAGTGACAAATATTGATCTAGTCATAGAATAGGAATATATCGGACCCCCCAATGACTCCGGACACCAACACCCCTCCAATGTATACCAGAGACATTATATAT
>NW_017309164.1:93264-93583 GCF_000935625.1 Nanorana parkeri | reverse complement strand
GTCGGGGATGCAGACCGTGTAGCTGGAGGCTCAGGAAATCCTCCGCCGGGAAGACAGGACCGCAACACGCACAATAAACTGCCGCAAAGAGGCGCGGCACCATCACATGCCCCTCCCCCTTTCCCCCGGGCTACGGAGCGCAGACATATTAATGAGCTTATAGAAGAGACGGGTGACGGGAGGAGGACGCCGATCACTTTATAACACCGGCTTTGTTACACAAATACAGCAACAGTCCAATACATGAGACACAAAGAAAAGTCACTTCCTGTTCACCTAAGCATTCCTTCAGTCTCCCCTCCCCCAGTGATCAGTCTGC
>NW_017309164.1:91626-93144 GCF_000935625.1 Nanorana parkeri | reverse complement strand
TGTTGGTCGGTACTGAGTGCCCCTTTAAGCTGGTGGTCAGTACCTCTTTGTTGGTCGGTACTCCCGTGTGACTTGGCTCCGCCGCGCGCCTCACACAGACATCCTGGCCTGACGCGTGCCAGCGCCTCGGCCGCCCAGCAAACACGCGCCGCCCCAATTACCGGTGCGACGGCAGCCAGACGGGCAAATAAATCCGTCCGGACTCAGGAACTCGCCAGCCACGGCCGCCACGTACTCCAAAATCATCCTCAAAGTGGACCTGTCATCAGACGAGTGCAGCAAGTAAAGTGTCCGCGTGACCCTTCCCAGGTATTGATAACCTCTCACGGAGATTACATGACTACCCCTGAAAGTGCCTTCATCTGCTTTTCTCTGCAGAAGGACGGCGCCGTCTTTGTTCAGGCATCATCCGGGGTCACCGTCTACTTCCTGGACTGAGATGCCGGCTCAGAGATCATGTAAATACAGATACCTGTGAGGTCTTGGCTGTGTTCACACATGTCTGACACAGATCAGCCTATGCTGCTCTCTCTCACCTTGTGACTGGATACAAAGTTACAATGTTGCATTCTGATCACTGGGGGAGGGGAGACTGAGGAAATGCTTTCATCTGCCTGCAGCAGACTGATCACTGGTCTAGGAGAGACTGATGAAACACTTCCTCCTGTCTGCAGCAGACTAATTACTGGTGGAGTGGAGACTGAGGAAATGCTTCCTCCTGCCTGCAGCAGACTGATCCCTGGGGGGGGGGGGGGGGGGGGACTGAGAAAATGCTTCTTCCTGCCTGCAGCAGACTGATCACTGGGGAAGAAGAGTTGGAGCGGGAGACTGATGAAATGCTTCCTCCTGCCTGCAGCAGACTGAGCACTGGGGAAGAAGAGACTGATGAAATGCTTCCTCCTGCCTGCAGCAGACTGATCACTGGGGGAGGGGAGACTGAGGAAATGCTCATGCATTCATTTCATTGGGCTGCCCTATGCGTGACCACCTACATAAACCTACAGAAATGGTCTCCCCCAGTGATCAGTCTGCTGCAGGAAGGAAGAAGCATCTCCTCAGTCTCCCCTCCCCCAGTGATCAGTCTGCTGCAGGCAGTACAAGCGTTTCCTCAGTCTCCTCTCCCCCAGTGATCAGTCTGCCGCAGGCAGGAGGAAGCATCTCCTCAGTCTCCCCTCCCCCAGGGACAGTCAAGCTGGGGGGAAAGGGCTAGATGATGTTGGAAGTTCTACAGCCAGGAAATGAGGCGGGCTGTATGTGACTTGCTGCAGCTTCTAATGCGCATTGTGAGGAGCTCGCAGTGTGCAGTGACATCAGAGGAAGAGGAGCCGGTACAACTGTGCAAGACTGAAGGGAAGGCCGGAGTTTGGCTTTAACGTTCTAATTTTATAACCCCCCCCCTGTGATGAGTAAGCGCCCCCACTACCCCGGCGCTGAATTCCTGGCTCATCTACGATCGGGTCGGCGCTGTCAGCCGGTAAACATCCATCGTGAAGTTATTTAAACAAGAGCAGAACTCCC
>NW_017309164.1:91243-91505 GCF_000935625.1 Nanorana parkeri | reverse complement strand
TGGGGGCTCCTCCAATGCCCGAATATCTGTATCCACGCCGAGCCGAAAATTACTAACGGCGTCACGGCGATGGCAGGTTCACAACTCGTTTCGGAGCCCAGAAGTCGGATGCAGATCATCCATTAACGGGGCAGTGTAGGAGAGCCGTGTCTGGTCCTCGTTGTCATGGCAATATCTCACGGGGCCCCTGTGCCAACGATGGGGGGACTCCCCTCTACTGCAATAGGGCCACACACAGAACAATAGATTATTGATCAATCAC
>NW_017309164.1:89631-90729 GCF_000935625.1 Nanorana parkeri | reverse complement strand
CCCCCCAATCAGCGGGGCTCTGTGTCGGATCCATTGATTGGCCATACATTGGAAGATCAGACATGAAATGAAGTCATGGCACTTGATTAGAGAAGTGGTTGTTGTAATGGGGGGCACATGTGTCTAGGATTTGGGGGGGGGCTGGGTTCCCCTCTCTGGGGAGCGAGTAGCATGTAAGTGTGTGTAATCTTTTTATAAATAAACATTTCACATGAATTACAGTCCGGCCGATGACGAGGAGCAGGACCAGCGAGAGACTCATTCTGGATAGTGGGGGTCATTAACCCCTCCAGCAAAGACTCCACGGAGTTAAGAGCCCGCCCCCCACCCCATCAATAACATGCTAATGACATTTTTAAATAAAACCTTTCCCTCCCCCTTCCCTGAGAATGCTTACCATATGGCTGTCATGCTCATCCTCAGGATTCATCAGCACTGAATTGTAACAAGTATGACTTCTGGTTTGACTGTCAGTTCATTTGCGGCATGCCGGTTCCAGATCAGGGACTCAGAAACAGTGCTGGGACACTTCAAGGCTCCCCCCTCCATGAGCTGTGTCCCACCTCACCAACATGTTTCAGGTTCTGCCCTTTTAGGTCCCCCAACCTGCTGAAATGCCCAAGCCGGCCGCCCCTTCTGCCCTCCCCTTCCCCCGAGAATTTCACAAATGGAAACAATTTCTGCAGTGTCTTGGCTGTCTCTACAATGCCGCCATCTTTGCCCTATGTATGATAGTTGTGCTGCGTATGGTGGCCCTTGGTTCACACCATCCCCTGTGTATGGTGGCCCTTGGTTCAAACCTTCTCCTGTGTATGGTGGCCCTTGGTTCACACCTTCTCCTGCGTATGGTGGCCCTTGGTTAAACCTTCTCCTGTGTATGGTGGCCCATGGTTCACACCTTCTCCTGTGTATGGTGGCCCTTGGTTAAACCTTCTCCTGTGTATGGTGGCCCTTGGTTCACACTTTCTCCTGTGTATGGTGGCCCTTGGTTCACACTATCCCCTGCGTATGGTGCCCTTGGGTCACACTTTCTCCTGTGTATGGTGGTACTTGGTTCAAACCTTCTCCTGTGTATGGTGGCCCTTGGTTAAACCTTCT
>NW_017309164.1:74583-84888 GCF_000935625.1 Nanorana parkeri | reverse complement strand
GCCCTTGGTTCACACCTTCTCCTGTGTATGGTGGCCCTTGGGCAGGTTATGGTGTTCACACTTATTCCGGTGATGAGAGTCTCTTTGTCCGCTCAGTAAGTGCCTATAAGCTGTGAATGGTCAGTCTGAAGAGGGTAATTAGCCCATCCTCAGGCAATCTTTCTCCCACTCTGCATTGTGTTCTCCCCTCCGGGCCGCCGCTGTCCCTTTATTGCATCCATAAAAAGAGGAGGAGGATGTCTACAGAGGAAGGCTCAGCAGAGGGTACAATGCCCACATCCAGGCTGAGAGATGTCCATGCTTGTCATGTGTCCATTGACATGGCCCGAGGTTAATGATAAAGCTCAAAATTGATGGAAAGTGATGCGCAGCGCAGTGATGCGCAGCGGCGGTGGAGACTGCGGCCCGTCTGAATGAGCCCTAAATCCCCGTTCACACCATCGCTTTTTGGGAATGTGTGGTAAAGTTTGGAAAAAGCGTGCACTTTGCCCCACGGAACGTGCTTGTGGTGCCATTAAATTTTAATGTCACCCCAAACGCAGCCAAGCGTATTAAAACACGCGCAAACACATGGGGGGAAAAATGCGGGGTGCATGTAGCAGATTATACTACTTTTGTCGCGCGTGTGGCACCCATTGAAAACAAATGGGACGCGCGACAAATGAGGGAAACAAACGCCCGCGAATGTATGGTAATGCGTGTCACCACAACATGCGTTCCCGATACGCGGGAAGATTCTAAAACAAGGGAGCACTGAGACTGGTTGACAGAGTGATCACATGATCAGAAGGCGCTCATTTGTATACTTGAAATCCAGATAAGTTACAGAGTAGAAATATTTTCTATCCTCTCCGCGCCTTCCTCGGGGGGGGAGGGGGGAGGTATACCGGCACCAAAAATCTGCTACATCAGAGCACATATATGGAATCACAGAATCTGGCCATACACTTTGAGAATAAACTTTATTATTCCGGACAAAGCGCACACATGGTCAACCCACACCCGTCCACACTGACCTGTTTGATCCACAACTAAGCACTGTGTTGGGTGGAAAGCGTCAGATGGGCCAGTCTGGGGGGCCTTGTGCATGTTTTGTCCCGGGCGATACAATTTATTCCAACCGATGTCATCGGAGAGTCAGATTCTGTGTGGGCAGCGAGGACGGGCTGCATTTGGCCAGCTACCTCATTTACAGATGGTGGTCCATGTGTTACACATATGGAATGATGACCGCATTTCACGAGAATTGAAACAGCTTTGTGACTATGTCCTGCTCGTTAAGTCGAATCATCAACAGATCTGCCCCGGTGATGAGGGGCTAAATGTATGGGGCAAGCAGCCATGAGGGATTGCGCGTATGGGGCAAGCAGCCATGAGGGATTAGTGTATGAGGCAACCAGCAATGAGGGGTTAAGCATATGGGGCAACCAGCCTTGAGAGATTGAGCATGCGGGGCAACCAGCCTTGAGAGATTGAGCGTACGGGGCAACCAGCCTTGAGAGATTGAGCGTACGGGGCAACCAGCCATGAGGGGTTAAGCATACGGGGCAACCAGCCATGAGGGGTTAAGCATACGGGGCAACCAGCCATGAGGGGTTGAGCATACGGGGCAACCAGCCATGAGGAATTGAGCATACGGGGCAACCAGCCATGAGGGATTGAGCGTACGGGGCAACCAGCCATGAGGGATTGAGCGTACGGGGCAACCAGCCATGAGGGATTGAGCGTACGGGGCAACCAGCCATGAGGGATTGAGCGTACGGGGCAACCAGCCATGAGGGATTGAGCGTACGGGGCAACCAGCCATGAGGGATTGAGCGTACGGGGCAACCAGCCATGAGGGATTGAGCGTACGGGGCAACCAGCCATGTGGGGTTAAGCATATGGGGCAACCAGCCATGAGGGGTTGAGTGAACGGGGCAGCCAGCCATGAGGGATTGAGCGTATGGGGCAACCAGCCATGAGGGGTAAGTGTATGGGGCAGCCAGCCATGAGGGGTTAAGCATATGGGGCAACCAGCCATGAGGGATTGAGCATACGGGGCAACCAGCCATGAGGGGTTGAGCATACGGGGCAACCAGCCATGAGGAATTGAGCATACGGGGCAACCAGCCATGAGGGATTGAGCTTATGGGGCCACCAGCCATGAGGGGTTAAGTAAACGGGGCAGCCAGCCATGAGGGATTGAGCGTACGGGGCAACCAGCCATGACGGGTCAAGCGTACGGGGCAACCAGCCATGACGGGTCAAGTGTACGGGGCAACCATCGGTCAACAAGCCCGGCGGAGAGGCGTTTTTGGACGACGTCGGCGTCCCTTCGGAACATATCTGGATTGTGTAACTCGGCGCGGAGTCCAGGGGTCAGTGTAAATAAGGAGGTGTGATGAAAACGGCCCTGACGTAACGTCGGCAACCATCCGTGTCTATAATGGATAACACGCCGCGGCCTGACATCAACCCCGCCATGGAAATTAATTTTGGGTTTAATAAGACGAGGGGCCTTGAAAAAATAAAACATATATATTTGCCGTTGCTATGACAACGACTGAATTCAGGGGGAAAAATGCTTCGGGGGGGAGACGGGACACCTTTTTAACGCTCTCTGTCAATGACAATTTACAGGACCCGAAAAAACAGCCAAGACAAGCCGCCGCGTTCTGCGCGGGGGGAGGGGGAGGGGAAAAAATGTAATAACTTTCTATTTTCTTTCGCAGGTTTATTGCCGCGAGATTGAAGCTGGCTGGGCGCCGAATATTATGTCATGGCGGCGGCGGCAGCAGCAGCGTTGTTTGCCCAGCTGGGATGACGTCGCTGTGAAAATAGTAATTTCTTTCTGTCTTCGGGCCGGAGCACCGTAGGGGGACCCGGGCCCAACAGCCTTCATTGAAGGTGGAGGCCTCCAGGTGCGTCTTATTCTGTATGATTGGACTCTGCACAGTACCACTTCTCTTGTCTTGTATGCCGGGTGTCATTCTCGGTATCTGTTATTTTCTATTACCAGTAAGTGATAAAGTTAAGGTGACGATATTTTTAGCCCGTTGGTGACAGGTCATGTGGCTCGAAGATCTCGGTCTCCATTTGTCTCTTTGTCGTCCTTTTGACTCGACACATAAAAGTCAATCAATTTTCTATAAATAAATGAAGAGGTCGTGTGACTTCTTCCGCTTCCACTGCCATCCGGAGACGATGTTCTGCTGGATCAGTCAATAGATCCATTACAGCTCATCTCCGGGCTGCAAAGTGCCTCCTTTGTCTTCTTTGTCCTCTGGAGAGTTTAATTAAAGTTTTTGTTCATTCCTCTCCCCCCGATCACACTTTACACCATTCCCTCCTCTCCCCGATCACACTTTACACCGTTCCCTCCTCTCCCCGATCACACTTTACTCCGTTCCCTCCTCTCTCCGATCACACTTTACACCCTTCCTTCCTCTCCCCGATCACACTTTACACTGTTCCCTCCTCCCCCCGATCACACTTTACACCGTTCTCTCCTCTCCCCGATCACACTTTACTCCGTTCCCTCCTCTCTCCGATCACACTTTACACCCTTCCTTCCTCTCCCCGATCACACTTTACTCCGTTCCTACCTCTCCCCGATCACACTTTACTCCGTTCCTACCTCTCCCCGATCACACTTTACTCCGTTCCTACCTCTCCCCGATCACACTTTACTCCGTTCCTACCTCTCCCCGATCACACTTTACTCCGTTCCTACCTCTCCCCGATCACACTTTACTCCGTTCCTACCTCTCCCCGATCACACTTTACTCCGTTCCTACCTCTCCCCGATCACACTTTACTCCGTTCCTACCTCTCCCCGATCACACTTTACTCCGTTCCTACCTCTCCCCGATCACACTTTACTCCGTTCCTACCTCTCCCCGATCACACTTTACTCCGTTCCTACCTCTCCCCGATCACACTTTACTCCGTTCCTACCTCTCCCCGATCACACTTTACTCCGTTCCTACCTCTCCCCGATCACACTTTACTCCGTTCCTACCTCTCCCCGATCACACTTTACTCCGTTCCTACCTCTCCCCGATCACACTTTACTCCGTTCCTACCTCTCCCCGATCACACTTTACTCCGTTCCTACCTCTCCCCGATCACACTTTACTCCGTTCCTACCTCTCCCCGATCACACTTTACTCCGTTCCTACCTCTCCCCGATCACACTTTACTCCGTTCCTACCTCTCCCCGATCACACTTTACTCCGTTCCTACCTCTCCCCGATCACACTTTACTCCGTTCCTACCTCTCCCCGATCACACTTTACTCCGTTCCTACCTCTCCCCGATCACACTTTACTCCGTTCCTACCTCTCCCCGATCACACTTTACTCCGTTCCTACCTCTCCCCGATCACACTTTACTCCGTTCCTACCTCTCCCCGATCACACTTTACTCCGTTCCTACCTCTCCCCGATCACACTTTACTCCGTTCCTACCTCTCCCCGATCACACTTTACTCCGTTCCTACCTCTCCCCGATCACACTTTACTCCGTTCCTACCTCTCCCCGATCACACTTTACTCCGTTCCTACCTCTCCCCGATCACACTTTACTCCGTTCCTACCTCTCCCCGATCACACTTTACTCCGTTCCTACCTCTCCCCGATCACACTTTACTCCGTTCCTACCTCTCCCCGATCACACTTTACTCCGTTCCTACCTCTCCCCGATCACACTTTACTCCGTTCCTACCTCTCCCCGATCACACTTTACTCCGTTCCTACCTCTCCCCGATCACACTTTACTCCGTTCCTACCTCTCCCCGATCACACTTTACTCCGTTCCTACCTCTCCCCGATCACACTTTACTCCGTTCCTACCTCTCCCCGATCACACTTTACTCCGTTCCTACCTCTCCCCGATCACACTTTACTCCGTTCCTACCTCTCCCCGATCACACTTTACTCCGTTCCTACCTCTCCCCGATCACACTTTACTCCGTTCCTACCTCTCCCCGATCACACTTTACTCCGTTCCTACCTCTCCCCGATCACACTTTACTCCGTTCCTACCTCTCCCCGATCACACTTTACTCCGTTCCTTCCTCTACCCAATCACACTTTACACCCTTCCTTCTTCTCCCCGATCACACTTTACACTGTTTCCTCCTCTCCCCGATCACACTTTACACTGTTTTGTACTTACCTGATCCTTTGTCCCTCTGGGCTGCTAGAGCGATCCCTTCAGCCTCTTCTTCCCCGGGCTCCAGTGGTCTAGGGACCGCTGACATCATCACCTCTTATTCAGGTCCATTGACTCGTATTAGATATAAGGACGCTGAGGGACATTTAATAGCCGGAGTGAAGGAGGAGGAGAGCGCCGAGTGCTACAGGACCGAGGATCAGGTGAGTATGTCTGCTTTGTTTGAGCTCCCCCTAGACTCAACCAGCACCTGGGGGAGGGGCCACCGCAAGGGTAAGATTCTGGAGTTCTTCTTTAAAGTCTAAAAAGAGATCTCTGCCAAATTGAGTGAATCTGAATCTATTATCGCGCTGCACAAACACTTCATGAATAGCCGATAAGATGATCTCTCCTCCTTCATTGTATCACATAATGATAAGACGTTCCTCGTCCGTGCTATAAACGTTTGGCCGGAGATTCATACTCAGGATGGAGCACAACGCCACCATTCCTCTGCGCGTGTCCTTTTATGGAGCTCCAGACTGGACCGTTATCATCTGCGACTCCGTTACAATGTTACCATCCGCGTCCTACGTGGGCTTTGTTTTCCTGAGAAGTGACGGGAAGGATGAAGAAATCTTCATCAGACACATACAATTTGTGTAGTGAGGTTGGAGAAACATGAGGAGATCCCTCCGACCCCCGCTCCTGGACCAACCTTCCCCCAGCGTCTCCCCCTGGGGGGCATTACAAGTGGAGTTATATCTATTCATACATTATATGGTAAAAGTATGTGGACCCCCCTCCGAGTGATTGAGTTCAGGTGTCTCCAGTGAATGTTCTATCCATACTATAGAAGAAGAGCTCTTCCAGCCCTTATGGTAACAGTTTGGTGATGGCCCTTTTCTGTTCCCCCATGACTGTCCCCTGTGTACAAAGCCAGCTCCATAAAGACATGGTGTGATGGGTTTGGTGTGGAGGAACTTGAGTGTCCTGCACAGAGCCCTGACCTCAACCCTACTGAACACCTTTATAATGAATTGGACCTCCCTCCAAATGGTGACGTTCAGGTGTCTCCAGTGAAGGTTCTATCCATCCTATAGCATTAGAGCTCTTCCAACCGTGTGGTTACAGTTTAGTGATGGCCCACCATGACTGTCCCCTGTATACAAAACCAGCTTCATAAAGACATGGTTTAATGGGTTTGGAGAAAGTTGAGTGGCCTCCATAGAGCTCCGACCTCAACCCCACTGAACATCTTTATAATTGTAGCGCTCACCCCCGAAGGAGCCGCTGAATGATGAAATAGGGTTCTCCTACCTGTTGATTCCAGCTACCGGTCCCCTTTGATCAGCAACAGCACACCGACACTCATGGACAGAATGGCTTGAGTCTTAGGGTTCTTTTTAGGTTATTTATTTGCAAGTTCAATAGGAGAGAGAGGGTTTAGGATCTGTAGGCTAGGCTGCTCTTGGAAATACTTCGGAGGACAGCTTTCTCCCTTAGCAACAGCTAAGGCTGAAATCACTGTGATCTGGTCCCAGAGACCAATGGTAGTAACAATACTGCGAACAGCCAGGATGATCCAGTAGCTTATATGGAGAAGGTTAGCTATCTCTGGACTTAGGTAAGGACCCCTGGCTTCTTCTCGAACAGATACCTGGAATAGGGTGAGGGATCTCCCTTGTGGGTCCCAGACGGACGCTCTAACCAGCTCCTCTGCTGCACCCCTCAACAAGCAGACTCTCCCTCCGACCCAGCTTCCATCAGGTATTTTCCTCTTCAGGATCTGGAATCTCTGTGCCCTCAGCATCTGCAACTGCCAAGGAGCACTCCAGGTTAGTGGTAGTATCTTCTTAGAACAAGGCACCCATCACCTGCCACGTGTTTGGGCCCAGCAAAGTATCAGTGTATCCTAGGCCTCTAGGCCCCTCAGCACCTGCCATGTGCTGAGGCCCAGGCCAGTTTCCTGCATCTCCACAGACCTCCTAGGGCAGGGCCCCTAGGGGCAAGAGACCTCTGCACAGTGTCCCCAGACCTTTTATTACCTGCCCTCAACCATGCCTCTGAGTCATCCTACTCAGCGATTGGCTAGGGTCAGGTGCATAGTCATAACCTGAGGATGGATCCTCCCTCACTGTATGCCAAGGCTCCCTTTTCCTCAGCAACAGGAGGAGCAATCAATCCAGCAGATTCAGGGACACCCATAGAATGCAGAGCTCTGTATAATCAGTATCTTGACTGGTTACAGTCCAGGTATCTCTAAATTGAATAGCGACATTTTAGAGGGCGCTACATAGTCAATTGGACCCCCCTCCAAATGGTGAAGTTCAGATGTTTCCAGTGAAGGTTCTATTCATACTATAGCAGAAGAGATCCTCCAACTGTGTGGTGACAGTTTAGTGATGACCCTTTTCTGTTTTCCACCATGACTGTCCCCTGTGTACAAAGCCAGCTCCATAAAGACACGGTTTGATCAGTTTGGTGTGTAGGAACTTTAGTGGCCTCCATAGAGCCCCCCGACCTCAACCCTACTGAACACCTTTATAATGAATTGGACCCCCCTCCAAATGGTGAAGTTCAGGTGTCTCCAGTGAAGGTTCTATTCATACTATAGCATAAAAAGACAATTGAGCTCTTCCAACCGTGTGGTGACAGTTCAGTGATGGCCTTTTTCTGTTCCACCATGACTGTACCCCTGCGTACAAAGCCAGCTCCATACAGATATGGTTTGATGGGTTTGGTGTGTAGAAACTTGAGTGTCTTGCACAGAGCCCTGACCTCAACCCTACTGAACACCTTTATAATGAATTGGTGAAGTTCAGATGTTTCCAGTGAAGGGTTCTGTTAATACTTCAACATACAAAGGAGGTTTAGAGGATTGTGCTCTTCCAAACTTGTCGTAACAGTTTGGTGAAGACTCATTTCTGCTCCACTATGACTGTCCCGTTTACAAAGGCAATTCCATAAAGACATGGGTGGACCAGTTGTGTGTGGAGGAACTCGACTGCACCTCAGTCCTACTGAACACCTTTGGCATGAATTTGAGCATTGATTATTGGCCAGATCTTCTCATCCAACATCAGTACCTGACCTCATAAATGTTCTCTTGGCTGAATGGGCACAAATTATCGCAGACACCCTCCAAAAATCGAAAGAAAAGCCTTCCCAGAAGAGTCGGAGCTTCTATAGCCGCAAATAGGTGGTTAACTCCACATTAATGTCTATGGTTTTGCCCATGGTCCAACAAATTCTTCTCTGAGCCTGATGAAGGAGACCCTGCGTGCTATAGCCCCACGGTGCAAGAAACTCATATAGGTGTGATGACCACATGTCCCCATGTCTCATACATATATATATATACAGTATGTCAGTCATCCGCATAGGTTCCATTTCGGACTGGGTGCCAGAGATGAGGATTCTCAGATTCTGCTCCTGAGAGATACATTGGTGTCCATCATGATAATCCAGCTCATCCTCAGCAGTCCCTTCTCAGGCCAGAGGGAAACGCATAGAGTAAAAATGGGGGGAAGAATGCACAGACTCGGTGAGAGAGGGGGTACAGCTGCAGTACAATTCTACCAGATTCTGTGCAGTCTCTAATAACTTGAAACTTCCAGGATTCAGCCGCAGCTCCCAGGGCAGCTTCAACACATGCACACGGTAACGGACCCCATAGATGCGAATGTCTATCCGGTGCGAATGACCTCAGATACAAAGTTGCAGTTCATGGTTAGCCGGAACATGGTTGAAGCATTAAAGTGCAAAAATAAATAAATAACCAAAGGAGAAAACACAAAGTAAACATCGAAAAGTTATAAATAAACTGAATCGTGGCCGCCCTGCGGCGGGTTCCTCCTCCCCTCCCCCCCCTCTCCTGGGTCTTCTGGTATGCTGAGTGCCTGGAGGAAAATTGCTAATTAGCAGTTTGCTTTGTTGTTTGCTCCTGGAGCTAATCACACTGTCGCTGTCACACTGATAGCCGGGATTAGACCTGCAAATTGCCCCGTTACAGATAACATTTGTTTTCCCCCCAATTTGCATTGGAAATGAACAGATTTCCAGGGTGAATTTGTCTTAAAGGGCCGGCGCGGCCAGAATTGATTTTGCAGCGTTTGGGTGAAGGATGGAGAATTGGTGCCCAGCCCACACTTGTGCCTTGCTTTAAGCGCCGCAAAACGCACGTTTTACCTTGTGTTAGCGCAAACGCACTGCAGTGCCATGCAGTGGGTTGCCAACGACACCCCAATGGTGTTGCAGCATTGTAATGGGCAGAGGTGAACGTTCGGTGCAGTGGCGCATTGCTTTAACAAAGGTGTGGCATTAGGCTTCTTTGTCGCACTGCGGCCCATGCAAAATAAACGTGCTCTTAATGCAATACATGTAAAATGCGTGATGGCCGGTGCTAGACTGTTTTGCACCCTAGGCAAGACCAGCTACTTACACCCCCAGCCTCCCTTCTGTGGCGCAACCCCCCCCATTTACCTGCTGGCTAGCTTCCACAGGCCACAGGTAGATATCGGGAGCCAGAAGCAATAGCCAGACTGCTATTGGCTATTTTAATTTGAAATAGCCAATAGCAGACTGGCTATTGCACCCGCCCACTGAGCAGAGGAGCGCACCTGAGAGAGAAAGCAGTCTGCTATTGACTTTTGCAATTTGAAATAGACGGGTGGGAGGCGGGGGAGTGGTCAGGTCTGCGGCCAAGGCGGCTGCCCAGTTTGCCTAGTGGAAGCACCGGACCAGGTGATGGAACACATGCAAATCAAAGCAGAGATGTGAATGGGCCCTCGAGCTTTCTTGGTGAGTTGGTCGTTGAAGGTATCCATTGCCATGTGAGCTCCAGGTTTAGTTCTGTGTGTTCTGATGGCCTGTCCTCAGCAAGGCCGGGCCGAGGGGTGGGCAGAAGAGGCGACTTCTGCAGGACGGGACAGCAAGGAGGTCAGTAGTGGCAACCTATGCTGTGGAGGTAGTTCACATTTCATTGGGATTGGGGGGGTGTCATTTGGCCTTGGGTGTTGAAGGACCTTATCCCAGCATGGCTCCTTGGTGGGAAATTGTGGACAAGTGTAGGGGAATGCAACACCAAATGCCCAGCACCGGAGTTCCTAGCACCGAAGACGTACGGAATTGACCAATGCTTGGTTTGCCAAATGCCTCCAAGCCGGG
>NW_017309164.1:73378-74430 GCF_000935625.1 Nanorana parkeri | reverse complement strand
ACCGGGGGGGGGGTAGGCAAACTCCAGCTGAGGTACATCTTTAGCAAGGTGCTTTGTCATGCCATGAAATCAGGGGGTGGGCATCTTTGGCACTCCAGCTGTGGTGCAACTACAAGTCCCAATGGGCATTGCAAGACTCTGGCAACCACAGGCATGACTCCTAGAGGCAGAGGCATGTTGGGCCAGAGGTCAAGCATAAAAAAAAAGTTACAGGCGCGCTTGCCCTTTAAGGGTTAGCGGAGTCGGGTTCCTGTATTTGTCTTGGATAACATCTAATCTGTGATAGAAGTTTACCCAGCAAATTGGTAAACTGTAAAAAGCCATAAACCAATCCGTCTCTCTGACTTTCGCTTGTTGACCCGCCACCAATGATCACACCAATAAAACCCTGCATGGGGGGTGTCAGAGCAAGCAGATGCCGCAGGCAGGGAGGTTTTATTTGATTTAAAGGGAAACTCCATCTTATACATGGGGACTGCTCCATAAAAAAGAAAAAAGTGCATTTATTATATTTTTGCATTGGAGACAGACATTCACACGAGCATGCACATCTGTACGGCGTGCACATGCAAAGGCCTGCTCCCGGGAGGGACAGGTGCTGCGTGTAATTGTGTGCAGCAGCCCATACATCCCTACGGGAGGACACAGCTGCATGCAGCTACACACGGACACTCACTTCCAGTGACTGTATTGGTATGGAAAGATTTCCTCTCACTTTATATGGCGGGGTAAGCGACCTCGGCCCTCCAGCTGTGGTGAAACTGCAAATCCCACCATGCCTTTGCCTCTGGGAGCCATGCCTGTGGCTGTCAGTCTGGCAATGCCTCATGGGATTCGTAGTTTCACCACACCTGGAGTGCCGAGGTTGCTTACCTTCTGTATGTCTACAGAATGGAGAGTCAAGGCAAATCTCCCCAAGGGCACATAAATGGCCCTTCCTAGAGGGTTTCTCTCTAAAGACACAAAGACCACCAGCTATGTAATGTAAGGAGCTGTACTGTAAATACAAACTTCATATAATTTACAATTTTGTAAAATTGTTTTGTTTATTT
>NW_017309164.1:63443-73152 GCF_000935625.1 Nanorana parkeri | reverse complement strand
CATAATCCCCCCACGGCTCTCCCCACTTTTTTTTTTTGCAATTCCCTAAATTGGGGCCTGGATACAGTAAACTCCTCTCTCATCCCAGAGTACCTCCTGCCATCCCCGGCCCCTTCCCCCCCCCTCGCTCTCAGGGGAGGCTCCTATCCAACCAAACAAGGGATTGTTTTAGAAAGCAGTCATCCCAAAAAAAAAGAGGCACGGAGCAAAAGCCCTGCCACAGGACATGCCGGCCAACTCAACGCAACTTCTTCTTCTTCGGGGCAGCTGAAAAAACGAAAAACCCCTCCGGGACGAGCTCGCCCCCAAAACTTTTACGAAGCCCCCCTCTTCTCCGACTTCAAGGGGGGGACGAAGGATTGCCTGAATTTGCAAGAACCCAACCGCTCACCGTCCTCCTCCTTCGCTCTTCCTGGTGAGTACGAATCTTGACTTTTTCGCAGTGAACCCCCCTTTCGGAATTCTGAATCCACGGCAAAGTCGCGCCGGAAGATTCCGAGGAAGCGAGGTCGCGTAGCTTGGAGATCCTCATTCCTCGGGGGGAGGGGGGCTCTGAAGTGCTGAAGACCCAGCTCGGGCCTAGTCGCCGAGCCGTCTCTCTTGCCTGCCCCCCACCCGGGGGTCTTCTTCTCTGGGTTTCCTGACGGTTTCAAAGCTTGGCCAGAGTCCGGGAAGTTCTTCACGGTGTCCGGGAAGAGGTAGAAAGCTGCCGGAGTTGTCGGCGGGGGGAAAGTTTGCGGTGTGTTTGTAGTATTTAGGTTCATGGCACTAGTGTTATTGTCATGTGTGTTTTAGTATTGTTCTACTGGTGACATTTGTTGTAACAAACTTTGTGTTGTAGTATTGTACTACTGGTGACATTAGTTGTATGTAATGTCATTTGTGTTGTAGTATTGTACTACTGGTGACATTCGTTGTAGCAAACTTTTTGTTGTAGTATTGTACTACTGGTGACATTAGTTGTATGTAATGTCATTTGTGTTGTAGTATTGTACTACTGGTGACATTCGTTGTAGCAAACTTTTTGTTGTAGTATTGTACTACTGGTGACATTAGTTGTATGTAATGTCATTTGTGTTGTAGTATTGTACTACTGGTGACATTAGCTGTAACAAACTTTGTGTTGTAGTATTGTACTACTGGTGATATTAGCTGTAACTAACTTTGTGTTGTAGTAATGTTCTACTGGTGACATTTGTTGTATGTAATATAATTTGTGTTTGTAGTATTATATAGTTACATTGTCAGTCAGGTTGAAAAAAGACACATGTCCATCGAGTTCAACCTGTAGAGGTATGAAAAGAAAACGTTGTTCTACTTGTGACATCAGTTGTAACAAAGTTTGTGTTGTAGCATTGTAATACTCACGGCATCAGTTGTAATATATTTTGTGTTGTAGTATTGTACTACTCACGGCATCAGTTGTAATATATTTTGTGTTGTAGTATTGTACTACTCACGGCATCAGTTGTAATATATTTTGTGTTGTAGCATTGTACTACTCACGACATTAGTTGTGACAGAATTTGCGTTGTAGTATTGTACTACTAAGCCGTGACACTCATTTCAATGTTATGTGGGTTGCAGTACTGCACAACCGATGGCATTAGTTTCCGTATCATTTGTGTTGTCGTATTGTACAGCTCGTGGCATCAGTTTTACTATCACGTTTGTTGTAGTATTAATGCATACGGCCTTAGTGTTACTATAACTTTGTGTCATAGTATTTATACGTATGGTATTAGCTTTAATACCGGTTGTGTTGTAGTTTTGTACTTACTCATGGCATCCGTTGCAATATTATTTGTGTTGTGGTATTATACTATTCATGGCATTAGTAATGTACTAGGTGAGACATTAGTTAAACTATCATTTGTGTTGTAGTATTATACAACTTACTCATGGCACTCGTTTCAATGTTATGTGGGGCTGTGGCACTGCAAAACCTATGGCATTAGTTTTAATATCGTGTGTGTTGTAGTATTATACTACTCATGGTATAATACTACAACACACTACAACAATATCATGCGCGTTGTCGTATTGTACAGCTCGTGGCATTAGTTTTGCGATCACGCTTGTTGTAGTATTAATGCCTATGGCCTTCGTTTTACTATAACTTGTGTCGTAGTGTTATTGTGTATGGTATTAGGTGTAATATCATTTGTGTTGTATTATTATTATTATTATTATTATACTACTCACGGCCTTAGTAATGTACTACGTGAGACATATGTTAAACCTTCATTTGTGTTGTAGTATTATAGAAGTTACTCATGCCACTCGTTTCAATGTTATGTGGGGTTGTGGTACTGCACAACCTATGGCATTAGTTTTATTATCATTTGTGTTTTAGTATTATACTACTCGTGACATCGGTTTTACTATCATTGGTGGTGTAGTATTAGTACTTAGGGCATTAGATTCAATATCATGCGTGTTGTAGTATTAGTACTTGGGGCAAGAGTTTTGCTGTCATTTGTGTTGTCGTATTGTACAGCTCGTGGCATTAGTTTTGCTATCACGCTTGTTGTAGTATTAATGCCTATGGCCTTCGTTTTACTCTCACTTGTGTCGTAGTGTTATTATGTATGGTATTAGCTGTAATAGCGGTTGTGTTGTAGTATTAGCATTAGTGGTGTTGTAGTGTATGGTATTAGCTGTAATACTGGTTGTGTTGTAGTATTAGTATTGGTGGTGTTGTAGTATTATTGTGTATGGTATTAGCTGTAATACTGGTTGTGTTGTAGTATTAGTATTGTTGTAATAGCGGTTGTGTTGTAGTATTAGCATTAGTGGTGTTGTAGTGTATGGTATTAGCTGTAATACTGGTTGTGTTGTAGTATTAGTATTGGTGGTGTTGTAGTATTATTGTGTATGGTATTAGCTGTAATACTGGTTGTGTTGTAGTATTAGTATTGGTGGTGTTGTAGTATTAGTATTAGTGGTGTTGTAGTGTTATTGTGTATGGTATTAGCTGTAATACTGGTTGTGTTGTAGTATTTGTATTGGTTGTGTTGTAGTATTATTGTGTATGGTATTAGCTGTAATACTGGTTGTGTTGTAGTATTAGTTGTGTTGTAGTATTAGTATGTATGGTATTAGCTGTAATACTGGTTGTGTTGTAGTATTAGTATTGGTTGTGTTGTAGTGTTATTGTGTATGGTATTAGCTGTAATACTGGTGGTGTTGTAGTATTAGTATTGGTGGTGTTGTAGTATTGTACCACTCAAGGCACTAGTTTTAATATCATTTGTGTTGTCGTATTATGCAACTTGTGCTGCTTGTGTTATTATTGTTTGTGTTGTAGCATTGTAAAACCTATGGCACAGAGTTCCTGTCATTTGTGTAGTACACCGCATGGCTCTGGTTTTATTTATCATTTGTGTCATTGTATTATAGGTTGTTTGGCACTAGTTTTAATACAACTTGTCTTGTAGTACTGCACAACTTAAGGCACTAGTTCTCCTATTGTCCGAGCTGTAGTATGGTGCTGGTTTTAATATCATTTGTGTTATTGTATTGTACAACGCATGGCTCTAGGTTACTATGGTTTGTGTTATCGTATTGTACAACGCATGGCTCTAGGTTACTATGGTTTGTGTTATCGTATTGTACATCTCATGGCTCTAGATGTGCCATAGAGAATTGTCATTTACAGATACCAACATGGTAGCAAAAAAATAATCCGAAAGCAAAATAAACTCTATTTTGTTGTGGTATTATACTATTCATGGCATTAGTAATGTACTAGGTGAGACATTAGTTAAACTATCATTTGTGTTGTAGTATTATACAACTTACTCATGGCACTCGTTTCAATGTTATGTGGGGCTGTGGCACTGCAAAACCTATGGCATTAGTTTTAATATCGTGTGTGTTGTAGTATTATACTACTCATGGTATAATACTACAACACACTACAACAATATCATGCGCGTTGTCGTATTGTACAGCTCGTGGCATTAGTTTTGCGATCACGCTTGTTGTAGTATTAATGCCTATGGCCTTCGTTTTACTATAACTTGTGTCGTAGTGTTATTGTGTATGGTATTAGGTGTAATATCATTTGTGTTGTATTATTATTATTATTATTATTATACTACTCACGGCCTTAGTAATGTACTACGTGAGACATATGTTAAACCTTCATTTGTGTTGTAGTATTATAGAAGTTACTCATGCCACTCGTTTCAATGTTATGTGGGGTTGTGGTACTGCACAACCTATGGCATTAGTTTTATTATCATTTGTGTTTTAGTATTATACTACTCGTGACATCGGTTTTACTATCATTGGTGGTGTAGTATTAGTACTTAGGGCATTAGATTCAATATCATGCGTGTTGTAGTATTAGTACTTGGGGCAAGAGTTTTGCTGTCATTTGTGTTGTCGTATTGTACAGCTCGTGGCATTAGTTTTGCTATCACGCTTGTTGTAGTATTAATGCCTATGGCCTTCGTTTTACTCTCACTTGTGTCGTAGTGTTATTATGTATGGTATTAGCTGTAATAGCGGTTGTGTTGTAGTATTAGCATTAGTGGTGTTGTAGTGTATGGTATTAGCTGTAATACTGGTTGTGTTGTAGTATTAGTATTGGTGGTGTTGTAGTATTATTGTGTATGGTATTAGCTGTAATACTGGTTGTGTTGTAGTATTAGTATTGGTGGTGTTGTAGTATTAGTAGTGTTGTAGTGTTATTGTGTATGGTATTAGCTGTAATACTGGTTGTGTTGTAGTATTAGTATTGGTGGTGTTGTAGTATTATTGTGTATGGTATTAGCTGTAATACTGGTTGTGTTGTAGTATTAGTATGTATGGTATTAGCTGTAATACTGGTTGTGTTGTAGTATTAGTATTGGTGGTGTTGTAGTGTTAGTGTATGGTATTAGCTGTAATACTGGTTGTGTTGTAGTATTAGTATTGGTGGTGTTGTAGTATTAGTATTAGTGGTGTTGTAGTGTTATTGTGTATGGTATTAGCTGTAATACTGGTTGTGTTGTAGTATTTGTATTGGTTGTGTTGTAGTATTATTGTGTATGGTATTAGCTGTAATACTGGTTGTGTTGTAGTATTAGTTGTGTTGTAGTATTAGTATGTATGGTATTAGCTGTAATACTGGTTGTGTTGTAGTATTAGTATTGGTTGTGTTGTAGTGTTATTGTGTATGGTATTAGCTGTAATACTGGTGGTGTTGTAGTATTAGTATTGGTGGTGTTGTAGTATTGTACCACTCAAGGCACTAGTTTTAATATCATTTGTGTTGTCGTATTATGCAACTTGTGCTGCTTGTGTTATTATTGTTTGTGTTGTAGCATTGTAAAACCTATGGCACAGAGTTCCTGTCATTTGTGTAGTACACCGCATGGCTCTGGTTTTATTTATCATTTGTGTCATTGTATTATAGGTTGTTTGGCACTAGTTTTAATACAACTTGTCTTGTAGTACTGCACAACTTAAGGCACTAGTTCTCCTATTGTCCGAGCTGTAGTATGGTGCTGGTTTTAATATCATTTGTGTTATTGTATTGTACAACGCATGGCTCTAGGTTACTATGGTTTGTGTTATCGTATTGTACAACGCATGGCTCTAGGTTACTATGGTTTGTGTTATCGTATTGTACATCTCATGGCTCTAGATGTGCCATAGAGAATTGTCATTTACAGATACCAACATGGTAGCAAAAAAATAATCCGAAAGCAAAATAAACTCTATTTTGGTCCCATCTGGAGAACTGTTACTCCTACGTGAGCAGTGATGAGGTGCACTGTGTCAGCCGGAGACACTATGGGGACACTATGGGGACACTATGGGGACACTATGGGGATACTATGGGGACACTATGGGGACACTATGGGCACACTATGGGGACACTATGGGGACACTATGGGGACACTATGGGGATACTATGGGGACACTATGGGGACACTATGGGAACACTATGGGGACACTATGGGGACACTATGGGGACACTATGGGGATACTATGGGGACACTATGGGGACACTATGGGGACACTATGGGCATACTATGGGGACACTATGGGGACACTATGGGGACACTATGGGGATACTATGGGGACACTATGGGGACACTATGGGGACACTATGGGCATACTATGGGGACACTATGGGGACACTATGGGGACACTATGGGGACACTATGGGCATACTATGGGGACACTATGGGGATCCTATGGGAACACTATGGGGATACTATGAGGACACTATGGGGATACTATGGGGATACTATGGGGATACTATGAGGACACTAAGAGGACACTAAGAGGACACTATGGGGACACTATGGGGATACTATGGGGATACTATGGGGACACTATGGGCACACTATGGGGACACTATGGGGACACTATGGGGACACTATGGGGATACTATGGGGATACTATGGGGACACTATGGGGACAACATGGGCACACTATTATGGGGACACTATGGGCATACTATGGGGACACTATGGGGATCCTATGGGAACACTATGGGGATACTATGAGGACACTATGGGGATACTATGGGGATACTATGGGGATACTATGAGGACACTAAGAGGACACTAAGAGGACACTATGGGGACACTATGGGGATACTATGGGGATACTATGGGGACACTATGGGGACACTATGGGGACACTATGGGGATACTATGGGGACACTATGGGGATACTATGGGGACACTATGGGAACACTATGGGCATACTATGGGGACACTAAGAGGACACTATGGGGATACTATGGGAACACTATGGGGATACTATGGGAACACTATGGGGATACTATGGGAACACTATGGGGATACTATGGGAACACTATGGGGATACTATGGGAACACTATGGGGATACTATGGGAACACTATGGGAACACTATGGGGATTCTATGGGAACACAATGCAGACACTATGGGCATACTATGGGAACACTATGGGGCCACTATAGAGACACTATGGGGACACTACAGTGGATACAAACTCATTGGCCGTAGGAATAGAGTGCAAGCTTTGGAGGACACTGTGTTGTAGTTGCGGTTTGGACTTGTTTGTTGTTACAATGTTCAGGCTTTTTATACAATCATTACATCCCGTTTAGCTAAATCCGAGGTCACATTGTATAAAGTAAACCTTTGCGCCATTCTCGGTAGAAAACGTTTTGCTACGTTCTACAGGCGATATCCTCTAGTTGCAAAAGTCTACCCCCCCTCCATTGGCGCGGTGGAATCCTGACTTTTCTGTATTAGTACCGTAGTACCGCGCTCCTCCGGTTGCTCGTCTGTTACCGCCGATTACGCGCCTGCGTGTGTGTACACATACGTGACGTGGTGATGTATGGATTCCGCTGGTGTAAATAGCAGCATCCGCCGCGGCGAGAGGTCTCCGCGCTGGAAAAATCCGCTCGCAGGACACGCTAGACACATGTCGATTGGATAAATAAACGGCGTAATATTATATTTACGCTCGGCCGCGTTGTTATGATAAGGGATTAAGTGCTGCAGACGGCGGCGGAAACGCCATGTATCGATCAGTCTCTCTGCACGCATTTAACTCCCTCGGTTATCCTATATCCGGCACCCCAGCGGTTGGAGAACTACAAGTCCCATCAGGCATTGCAAGACTCTGACGGCCACGGGCTTGACTCCCAGAAGCAGATGCATTATGGGATTTGTAGTTTCAGCACAGCAGGGGCGCTGAGGTTGCCTAACCCTGTCCTGTGTTGTCGTCTCTCGGAGAGTTTCGGGTCGCTCTGTGGGGGCCGGTGGCTACGGTGCAGGAGATTTGGACGCACTGTGTCACCATTTGACCATCCGATGAATGCGGTGCGCGGTCAGGTTAGCTAAGGACCATAGCGTGCTGCGGTGACGCATGTGTCGCGACGCACTTTTTCACGCAGTGTCTACTTTTCAGTATGTTTGGCAGCATGACTCCCGCTGTGTTTTCCAGCGAATCGTCCAACATTTGTGTTACAAAGTTTCTTGCCAGTAACTTCCTGTTGTAGGATGACAACGCTAAGCCACAGCCTTACCATTAGGAGCAGCGTTGTCAGCCCTCCAATGCATGCTGCCTGCCTAATGGAAATGACAGCCCAATGGTCAACTGAAGGAGTGCATATGGCGGGCTGACAACACGGCTGGTAAAGTGGATGTGAATGCAGTCAGTAGTCATCGAAGCTTCATCATGATATTGTAATTCCAAAAGTCGTTTTCAATGCAGCTTATCAATTGTGTATTGTGTATGTGGAAAGAGCTGTGTTAGGGACTATCTACTCAATTTTATCATTGGCTGTAAGCCCTTTTTGTTCCCTTTTTTTAGGATTTATATGAAATAAACTAATATATTTTTACATATTGTGGTTGGAGTTGTCATTTTCTGGTGCTTTCAAAACCCCACTTCTTTCTTTAAAAGAAACTTTTTTTGCATACTATTTACCAGGGGTGTGGCACCTAAATATCCAGATACAGGTCAAAATATTTTCTACTCAGCAGCTTATCAATTAATCAGTACAGGGCGATCCTGCCATGAAGGTCCTGGTTGAGTCACTTCCTGTTATGGGGTGACAACTGTCTCACAAATTGATCTCCGGTGTTGTCACCCTGTCACGTGTAACAAAGCAGTTTTCCTTGAACGGCGCTGCGGCATATGTCGGAGCTATGCAACTGAATAAAATGGATACATATAATCCGTGGCAGATGGATGACCTCCCGTGTGGAGGAATGCTTACGCGAATTCCAATCCTGGCAGTAAAAATGGAACCGATCTTCTTCCACGTGAACGTTTGGAGCACAAAAGCGAGTTTCCGTCCTGTCACTGCGCTCTGATCTGCCGGCTTTTGTCCGCCTATCGTGGCTTGACGTGTGTGGAGGAGAGGGGGGTTCTGGTTAATGACATGTGACCTTTGTATAATGGAAGTTCTGATTGCCGGCTAAGCTGGTCACACTTGTTACCGTGCGAATGTACAATCAACAACGGCGCAACCGTCTGATTGTACACAAAATAAATGCGGCCTCGCACTGCATATCTGAAGGCGATCAGAGGGGGTCCATCCATCCCTGAGCTGAGTTCCCGGGTCTGTACACCCGCTGTGCCCATTATGAGGAGCCCCCACCATCCCTGTGCTGAGTTCCCAGGTCTGTACACCTGCTGTGCCCATTATGAGGGGCTCCCACCATCCCTGTGCTGAGTTCCCAGGTCTGTACACCTGCTGTGCCCATTATGAGGGGCTCCCACCATCCCTGTGCTGAGTTCCCGCGTCAACATCATCATTTACATTTGTCCAAACAGTTGTCTTTGTGCGCCAAAATTGATTAGCTCGCGGTATACTGAGCTTAGGGTGACGGGAGGACGCTAGTTTGTGTCCTCCCGTTACCCTAAGGAGAACTATGGGGAAAAGCCCTGACCCCATAGTTCTCCTTTAAGTGTTTTGGTAAGGCGGTATGGAGATTCCTATACAGCCTCCTTCACCTTACCATGCCATGGGCATGGACGTGCACCATCTGAAGTATGGAGATTCCTATACATCCTTTCTCCCCTCCCCCATACAATGCCATGGGTATGGCATGGGAGGGGCATGGACATACTGTGCACCATCTGAGGTATTGAGATTCCTTTACAGCCCCCTCCCCCTTACCATGCCATTGGCATCATCTAAAGTATGCACCATTTGAGGTATAAAGATTTCTTTAAAGCCCCTCCTCATACTAAGCCA
>NW_017309164.1:63127-63379 GCF_000935625.1 Nanorana parkeri | reverse complement strand
ACGTATGATCTGGGCCCCATCTGAGGTTTTGAATTTCTTTTGCAGCCCCCCCCCCCCGGTTCCTTCACGGTAATTGCCATAAAAATAAAACAAGGCTTTTGGCCTAATACATACAAATTTCATCGGACACAGATGTGCTGATTAGACACGGCGGAGATGGATTTTCTGCCCCTTCCTTCAGGTCAGGGCGGTCTGGAAGGTCCCTGCGTCACCTCTTGATCCGTTGCTAATGTCCCATGGCATGCTACAGGG
>NW_017309164.1:60740-62814 GCF_000935625.1 Nanorana parkeri | reverse complement strand
TTCCCCGCAGGCCACAGAGGGACCTGGCAGCCATCTGCTTTCCGTCAGGTGCAGCCCAGCTGGTTTATGGAGGGAGCGCGAGGTGTCGGAATTGGCCACAAAGCCACCAAGGTGTACGTGTGTGACCGCAGGCCATCAGCAGGGGGGAAGGGGTTGGTTTATAGCGGGAAGGCCTGACAAAGTCGTAAAGCGCAAGCCATCTTTGCGCATATAGGCCATTCCCACAGCTCAGGCGATGACTTTGTGGTGTTACTAGCCGAGTTTCAACCGGGGGGGCCACGCCGGTGCTTCTTCAAGGAGAACAAAACAAGAAAGGATCATTTGGTGTTCAGATCCGGAAGGAATGTTTTTCGCCCATTGGAGGCCCATTTGGTGGTTTCTATGGCTGGCTTGGACTCCTCAGATGTTCATGAAGATGACTTTCCTCCTAAAGATGAACTTGACATCAATGTAGTCACACCGGGACTGAGAAGGAGATCTGATCCATACACTGGTCACGGCCTAGTCCTACTGATCCTAGAGAAGAAGATGGATTCTCCTGGATGTTGGGCATTTACATCCATGGATGGTGACCTTGGCACGGCGTATAAACATGTGTGCACAGCTAGAACCAACATACCGTACCATACCATGTACCACAGAGGGCACATGCAGCAGTCAGATCCTCCACTAGACATCCAATGAGTATCGGAGGCGTTATTGTGGCCATGTTTCTTTCTCTAGCCCCCCCACCCCCTAGGGTTGCCTTTTTGATAAATTGGCTAGAAATCCCAATTATACGAACCAGATACCAACCCTCCACCACTCCATTTTCTTGATCTCTTCTCTAAGGGCCCATTCAGACCATGGACGTTGTGGTTGTTACACAGGCTGGACATGGTATGGGCATGGACGTTGTGGTTGTCACACAGGCTGGACATGGTATGGGCATGGACGTTGTGGCTGTCACACAGGCTGGACATGGTATGGGCATGGACGTTGTGGTTGTCACACAGGCTGGACATGGTATGGGCATGGACGTTGTGGTTGATGGTACAACAGCCAGAGCAGGCCATGTGACTGCTATGGGGCCCGGGGAGGGTGGAAGGGGGCCCCATTCAGGATTGCAGTGGTTGCTGCTGGTGTTGCTGAACCCGCATCTCCTTTGACATTTCCTATCAAGCAGCTCTCCTGCTACCTGTCTGTGATTTAGACAGTAGGGAGGTCACCTGGGGAATGGGGCCCCATTAACATTTTACTATGGGGCCCCATGATCTGCCCCTGGTTAAAGTGCACCTGTCACGAGTTAGTCAAGAAGAGGGAGCAGACTGGACATGCAGACTACAAAAGCCAGAGCAGCCCATGTGACTGCTATGGGGCCTGGGGACTGGACTACAGCAGACTACAACAGCCAGAGCAGCCCATGTGACTGCTATGGGGCCCGGGGAGTGTGGAAGGGGGCCCCATTCAGGATCGCAGTGGTTGCTGCTGGTGATGCTGAACCTGCATCCCCTTTGACATTTCCCATCAAGCAGCTCTCCGCTACCTGTCCGTGATTTAGACAGTAGGGAGGTCACCGGGGGGAGGGGGCCCCCGTTAACATTTTAATATGGGGCCCCATGATCTGCCCCTGGTTAAAGTGCACCTGTCACGAGTCAGTCAAGAAGAGGGAGCAGACTGGACATGCAGACTACAACAGCCAGAGCAGCTCATGTGACTGCTATGGGGCCCGGGGACTGGACTACAACAGCCAGAGCAGCCCATGTGACTGCTATGGGGCCCGGGGGAGGGTGGAAGGGGGCCCCATTCAGGATCGCAGTGGTTGCTGCTGGTGATGCTGAACCTGCATTCACTTTGACATTTCCCATTTCCCGGCTCTCGATTATTGAGCCGGAGTAAGCACGCGGCAAGTGAAGTCAGAGTTCCCATACATCTGTGTACTTGTTGCAGGTCCGGGCGCGGAAGCCGGAGGATGGGAATGACGGCCGAGCATGCCCGGCATTTTCAGAGGGAGGTCAGCCACGGCGGGCTTTGTGCCTCCGCCGGGCAGATTGTGGCTCGGAGCGCGCGGCGTGCGAGACGATTCCCCCCCCCC
>NW_017309164.1:56077-60700 GCF_000935625.1 Nanorana parkeri | reverse complement strand
TTGGGGGTTCGTAAACAGTTTACATAAGACATACAAAATAAAACGCACATCTTCATTGTTTTCATCATCCTTTGTTGCATCTCGGTGCTGCGGATCTCCTGCAGCCTCTTTGCAGCCGCCTCCCCGTCTACAGCGATGGCTGCGTGGCACTTCTCAAGAGCGGACCATGGCGAGTGTAATGGGAGTTTGAAAGGGCCGCTTGTGTTCTCTATCGGAAAGCTCATGTGACAGAGTGACAACCCAGGAGAGCAATTGGAAGACGGTGCGGAGCGTTGTCACCCTATAACAGGAAGTGCCCGAAACAAGGACCTTCGTGGAAGGATCGTCAGGGGGCTAGGTTAATGAAGCTGCAGAAATAGCGACAGTGAGTTTTGAAATGACGTTAAGGGCCCATCCACGCCGCACTAGGAATGGCATCGCAATTCCGTTCATTTGAATGGCATCCCGACGCACCTCCTGGCCACCGTGTGCTGCCATTGCAGTGCGGTGGGAAAAGAGTAGCGCGCCACACCGCAACGCACAGTATTGTGGCACGGCAGCTGGGAGGTGCGTTGGTGCCACGTAAATGAACGGCAATACCCTGCACCTAGCGCACGATAACACGCGACTGATGGTGTGAATGGGCCCTAGCAGCTTTTATCCTGCTTGTTCAGGCACTTCCTGTCATGGGGTGACCACTCATTTCCAATTGCTCTCCTGGACGTGGTATGGGCGTTGTCACCTGTGCCCCTGATGCAGTGGCGTCACAAGTGGGGGGGGTGTTGCCCGCACCCGGGTGACACCATTGGAGGGGGTGACACCAAAATGATTGACAGTCATCTAGGTGTCACCCCTCTCTAAAAAAATCGGGCACTCGGTCATGAACCTAGCGGCCGACAGTTTCGTGGTGGAGACCTGGCGGCATACCTTACCCCGCCGGGTGACTGTCCCCTCCTCTCCACGTGCTCAATAAGATCGCTGCGCGCGCACGTGGTGGCGTCGCGGCGGGATGTCACCCGCTAACCGCTCCGGGTGACACCCGGCCTCGGGACGCCCCTGCCCTGATGGAAAGTACAAGTGGCTCATGCATGCGCCGCTGTTGTCACTATCGGAAAGCCGGTCTGGGGGGCGATGACGCGCAGTTCTCCGACGCGCGCGCGGTTATTCGTTATAGCGATCGGCGATACTCGAGAAATCAATCAGAACGGCAATTCATTCAATTCTATCAGTCAGGTCACATTGATCGATCAATCGAAGGATCATATTGATACGCGTGCGACCGCTTTAAAAAAAAAAATGGGGATTTCCAAAATAAATGTAGCCGTCCCGAAAAAAGGTGTTCCTGCGTGCGTTAGCCGCTAATCCTTTACACTGTGCAAGGGAGAGACAAGCTTAAAGGGGAGCTCCGCGGCCTTAAAGGGGATCTCCACACACAAAAAAAATCTGCTTGTTCTTTAAAAAAAGCAATTTTTTTTCTTTCCGTTGCTCCATCCTCAAACTTTAATTGAGATACTTTGTTTCACATCAGCAGTTCCTTATTTCTATTTGAAAGAGTTACAATGTGTGATTGATATGTGGGAAGGGCTTCATTAAAGGGAACTTCTTATTTGTACTGCTTGCCTAAAGCTGCTTATGTGCTGAGGAACCAATTAAAAAGAGTGGGGATGTGAAGGAGAAGAAGGTTTCCCATTTGAAGTTCGCAGTGTCCACATTGAAGGGAATTAATACAAAGTGACTGAGATGGGTTCTATCCTAATGGATGCAGTTGCCCATAGCAACCAATCAGCTTCTATCATTCTTTTTCCCCCCTACTGCGCAGGTTAGAATATGGAGATGGAAACGCTGATATGACACTTTTTGTTAACATTTTGTTGTTACACCTGAAACTTTGTTAGGCCTCGTTCACAGGTGGACTTTACTGCCCCTCTGAAACACTACCCACCGCCGATTGGAGGCGGTTGAGTGGCGGTTTGCAGGCGTTCGCTGTCTGGATTCCTGGTTTGGGGTTTTTTTTTGGGGTATCCCAAAGGGCCATTTTGCATTGAAGCAACGTTCCGTACCAAACGCTCGGCACGCGGGGTTCCATTGACTTCAATGGGGATGTTTGTAACCTGCTAAGTTGGATTTGCTGCATCGCGGGCACGGCATAGTGCGTGGACCTGAGCGGTCGCCACGTTAATTTGTAGGTAGGCAGTTGGGGGGGTCACGAAAAAACCAGCAAACAACTGCCTTTTTTTGTTTACTGTCCCATTGCTGCCCGTGTGAAATCAGCCTTAGTTGCATCTTGTGGCTTTGGATGCCCACAGATTAAAGAAGTCATTGACAGGTGAGGCTGGGCGATCAATTTCCCCATAGACCGGGGGTGGGCAACTCCGGCCCTCCAGCTGTGCTTTAAGTACAAGTCTCTTTAATGCTAGTTCAGACTGGAGACAGGTTCTCTTTACCACTAGTTCAGACTGGAGACAGGTTCTCTTTAATACTAGTTCAGACCGGAGACAGGTTCTCTGTAACACTAGCTGAGACAGGTTCTCTTTAACACTAGCTCAGACTGGAGACAGGTTCTCTTTAACACTAGCTCAGACCAGAGACAGGTTCTCTTTAACATTAGCTCAGACTGAAGACAGGTTCTCTTTAACGCTAGATCAGACTGGAGACAGGTTCTCTTTAACACTATTTGAGACCGGAGACAGGTTCTCTTTAACACTAGATCAGACTGGAGACAGGTTCTCTTTAACACTAGATCAGACTGGAGACAGGTTCTCTTTAACACTAGATCAGACTGGAGACGGGTTCTCTTTAACGCTAGATCAGACCAGAGACAGGTTCTCTTTAACCTTAGCTCAGACTGGAGACAGGTTCTCTTTAACCTTAGCTCAGACTGGAGACAGGTTCACTTTAACACTATTTGAGACCGGAGACAGGTTCTTTTTAACACTAGATCAGACTGGAGACAGGTTCTCTTTAAGTTTGCATTGATATCCCTTTGTCTTGTCCTATTGATTTTTCGGCATGTGATGTATTGATCTCTTCCCGTATCCATGACGATGGCGGATACTGTTAATGACTCCGGAACGAGGAGCAGGAAGCGGCACCGTCCAAGAGACGCGGCACGCTGACAGTCGCAGCAGAACCTTCGCCGTACCTTAGCGTCAAGGTCTGCCCGCCGCTACCAATACGAAAGGATCCCCCGCACCCCGTGATGGGTTCCGATCAGTTATGAATGATGGAGAATGCAGCAGGAGCACTGAGACTTCACAGGGGGATGAGAAGGAGCTGGTGATTGTTGGGGAGATGTGACTTCTAGAGATCAAAGAAGCCATGTTGTGAGTCGGCCCTCAGACCCCGCCCATTATGTCTTATGATTGGACTGGGGACATTATGGGGTGTTATGATTGGACTGGAGACATTATGGGGTCTTATGATTGGACTGGAGACATTATGGGGTCTTATGATTGGACTGAGGACATTATGGGGTCTTATGATTGGACTGAGGACATTATGGGGTGTTATGAGTGGACTGGGGACATTATGGGGTCTTATGATTGGACTGGGGACATTATGGGGTCTTATGATTGGACTGGAGACATTATGGGGCCTTATGATTGGACTGGGGTCATTATGGGGTGTTATGATTGGACTGGAGACATTATGGGGTCTTATGATTGGACTGGGGACATTATGGGGTGTTATGAGTGGACTGGGGACATTATGGGGTCTTATGATTGGACTGGGGACATTATGGGGTCTTATGATTGGACTGAGGACATTATGGGGTGTGATGAGTGGACTTGGGACATTATGGGGTCTTATGATTGGACTGGGGACATTATGGGGTCTTATGATTGGACTGGGGACATTATGGGGTCTTATGATTGGACTGGAGACATTATGGGGTCTTATGATTGGACTGGGGACATTATGGGGCCTTATGATTGGACTGGGGACCTTATGGTGCCTTATGATTGGACTGGGGACCTTATGGTGCCTTATGATTGGACTGGGGACATTATGGGGTCTTATGATTGGACTGTCTCCTGAGCTCTCCTTCACATCTGCGCTCCGGCTGCCCTTCCAGCTCTGGCCGGCGTTCCTGGCGCGGCGGGAGTTGGCGGCTGGCACGGCCGCGGTAATTCTAGAGTCCCCGGGCGGTTTGGTAATTCGAGATTCTCTTCTGCTGTCCAACATGACAAAACTCCATTTCTTATATTTGATATGAGTCAGGAGGAATTTCTACCCCTCCCCCCTCTTCCTCGATTCGGGGGCGAGATATGTCATCCACTCGGGGTGAGCCGCTGACTGCAGCAGACTCTTTCACCGCCGGTGAACTCATCAATCAGACACAGATTGACCGAAAGCGATTACTAACTTATAAGAAGACGCCAGGCAGGGGGAACCATTTCCTCAGTCTCCCCTCCCCCCAGTGATCAGTCTGCTGCAGGCAGGAGGAAGCATTTCCTCAGTCTCCCCTCCCCCAGTGATCAGTCTGCGGTGGCCGCGCTCTATTGACGACTAGACTCGATGGGTCGGATTTGGGAGAAGGTTCGCATGCTGCCAGTGTTTGCCGTTGTCATTACGGCTCCCCGCCCACCATCCCCGTTCTATAATCTGTTGACTCAGCCAGACAAAAGGAATAAAAAAGAGTCA
>NW_017309164.1:54281-56063 GCF_000935625.1 Nanorana parkeri | reverse complement strand
GACGAGAGATTAGCTAAATCCACACACACCAGCCCTTCTCTCCCGTGCCGTCCTCATGCCTTTGTGTACACTCTAGGTGTGAACGTTTCCCGCACTCCTGTCTGCAGGTGCCAAGTGACCCCGATGTGCTATTTGCCATAATGACAGTTTTGTTGTTTTTTTTTTCAATCATGTGACCAAATGAGAATCAATCATGTGACCAATGAGAATCAAGGATTCTCAGCCATCATTTGTTAAAGTGGACCTGTCATGAGATATATTTTAATTGTGCGCATGTAGGCAACCCACCTTCCATTATCCCCTCCACCCTTAGTAACAGCTCGGACTGATAATGACATTTGTGAGCAGGGGTAGCCGAACTCCGGCCCTCCAGCTGCGGTGGAACTACAAATCCCATGAGGCTTTGCAAGATTCTCACAGCCACAGACATGACTCCCGGAGAGAGAGATGCATCATGGGATTTGTAGTGTCACCCACAGCTGGAGGGCCGGAGTTTGGCTATGATAATAAAATAGAGCCGCCCGGTGGACGGATAGTTACATTGCGTTTTCTTTTTAAAGGATAAGTTCCCTTTAAGAAAAAGTGTGCTCATTCTTTTTGCCCCCCGGCCTTCCCCCTCCACCGATACCTACTTACCTCCATCCCATGGCCAAGGTCCTCAGTATTTGTTTGCATCTAGCGTCTCAAGTCCCACTCCCCTGGAGCGGGGAACGATTAGAACCCCCCCTGTTTGGGTCTGGCTGTTATCCAAGGCTCCATTAGAGAGATTTGCCCTCACTTCCTGTCCTGCTGACAGTGGTTTTACCAGACATGAAGTGAGGGAAAAACCTGCATCAGGGATTATAATCAGACCGAAGGTTCTAACCTTGCCCTGATCTACTAAGGGAAAGAAAAGAAATGTGTTGCTGTTGGAGAGTTACCCTCGCTTCCTGTCTGAGAAAAGGTCAGCAGGATAGGAAGTGAGGGGAAATCTCTCTAACGGAGCCCCGAATAACAAAAAAAGAAGAGAGACAGGAAGTGAGGGGAAATCTCTCTAACGGAGCCCCGAATAACAAAAAAAGAAGAGAGACAGGAAGTGAGGGGAAATCTCTCTAAGGGCGCCCCGAATAACATATAACCTGACAAGTGGGTCCAACCTGCCCATAATCTACTAAGAGAGAGAGGGAAAAAGAGAGAGAGAGATGGAAAGAGAGATGGAGGGGGGAGAGAGAGAGGGAAAGAGAGAGGGAGGGGGAAGAGAGAGAGGAAGAGAAGGAGAGAGGGAAAGAGAGAGAGAGAGGGGTGAGGGGGGAGAGAGGGAGGGGGAGAGAGAGAGAAATAAAGAGGGGGGAGGGGAAGAGAGAGAGAGAAAGAAAGAGAGAGAAAAAGAAAGAAAAAGTTGTTGGAGAGTTCCCTTCACTTCCTGTATGGTAAAACATCAGCAGGACAGGAAGTGAGGGCAAAAACGGTGCCCCGGATGACATATAACCTGACCGAGGTTCTATCGCTTCCCGACTTTTTGAAAACTAAGAAAATAATTTCGGGCTGGACATGCACTTTAAGGCTTCTCTGCTTGGCACATATGGGTAAAAAAAATGGCCGAATTTCCGCCCATCGCATTGCTAATAACAGTCTCTTGCCAGTACATACGCGCGTGTGCTTTATTTATGGGAAGATCGGCATCAGGCAGCCATCTTGGCTCATCCACGGGCACCTTGTAGTCCTCAGGCTCAGGGCAAATCAGGCAACACACGTAGGAGGGGCAGAAATGTGGATTTCATGACACTTATAATAGATGAGGTA
>NW_017309164.1:40221-54249 GCF_000935625.1 Nanorana parkeri | reverse complement strand
GACCCGAGGGGCAATAGTCTCTTGAGCCAACTCGCTGCATTACAATGAATAGAGACTCTATTAAGCCCCGTTCTGCCTGTTAGCGTTTCCATGGGTTACTCAGCCCCCATATGGAAAGCATGCAGTGTGTTATTGAAGGCCTCCAGGCCTCATTGTAGGCCCGAAGCATGACTGGCAGTTGAAGCCCCTCCTCACACTTGACACTGCCTTAGTGAGAGAAAAAAAGCAGATGGAATTCATGTAGAAAAACGTAACCCCCCCTTTCAAACCAACCACCACCCACCCTGCCAATAAAACTGGTCCCCCACCCTAATGCTTCTACTTTCATGGCCATCTCAGGAGGAGTGTGAGAGCCGAATTTATCCAATTAAGCAAGCTTGTCAAGTCGAGTTGATAGCGAGCAAAAGGGACATAAATTAAAAGGAACGGCAAAAAAAAAAAAGGGAATATGTTAAAAAAAAAGACTAAAAAAATAGTTTTTCCCTCCTTTTTTGAAAAAACCCCCCCAAAACTTGGTCTTCACCCGGCCTTAGATGAGATTCATATAATAAATTAATAAAATATTTTCGCGAGGGATGGCCAAAAACAAAGTTTGGACTTGTTTCTCTTTTTTTGGGGTTTGGGATGTCCTTTTTGTGTTCAGATCACTGGCTCTGGCTATATGGCATTTGGTCTCTGGCCTTGGATGAGCTAAAAGCATCGGTGGACAAATTAACATGGGAGTCGGGAGCCCGTCTGTCCAATCCAGGAGCCAGCAGGATGTTTCAGGAGGAAGCTCCATTGACAACAGCTAGAGGAAACCTCAAAAGTTAGGTGCCACCTGAAGAGCAATGACGACCTGGTTCCTCACATTTGTCCAGCCCTGGATTATTATTTATATACGGGATTTATATAGCGTCAGCAGTTTGCCCAGCGCTTTACAATATAAGGAAGACATTACAATCACAATACAATTCAAGACAAGGTGGTAAGGAGGGCCCTGCCCGTGAGGGCTTACAATCTAAAAGGGGAGGGACCAGTGATACATGAGGAGGTCGCTGTGTGGGGATGAATTGTTTGAGAACGTGATGGTTGGGCGGTTAGGTGGGGGTGGGATAGGCTTCCCTGAAGAGATGAGTCTTTAGGGATCGCCTAAAGGCAGTCAGAGTGGGAGACAGACGGACAGGTTGGGGTAAAGAGTTGCAGAGGATGGGAGAGTCTCTACAGAAGTCCTGGAGGCGAGCATGGGAGGAGTTGACAAGGGAGCTGGAAAGGTTAGGGTGATACTTTGAAACAAGGTAGGAGATATAGCCGGGGGCGGAGCTGATTGGATGTGGGGAAGAAAGGGGAGGTCCGAGTCAAGGATGACACCTAGCACCTTGGCATGGGGGGAGGGAGGGATGGTTGTGTTTTCAATCTCAAGGGAAATATTGGGGGAAAGTGCACAGGCCGGAGGAAAAGTATATCTAAACCCAAAGGGTTACCTTAAAGCTTTGGGTAGATTAGAGAAGGTTTACACCCCTTGATGGTCCTGTAGATGCATCAGGAAGTAAGAGGAGATGACTCCGACATAAATAAAATGCCCCCTTAGACAGTTGTCACCAGAACACGTGTCCTCTCCTCATTGGAAGACTTTGTTCCCGATCCAGTTCCGGTGGCAACTCAAACTTTTTTACCAGGATGAATAGAGAGGGCGAATCTCATAGACAGCAATAGAAACCTGACAGGGTTCTGACCATCCCCTACACCAGCCACAATTTACCTTTTTAGGCTAAAAAAAAACTTAGGGTGTCAGGAAGGGAACAAGAAACACCTCTTTGTGCGCGTTGGGTTGAGGCCGGAGAATTTTGGACTCTTCTTGGTCCTTGCTTGGAAGTTGTTTTTTCTTTTTACATTTATTTAGAGTTTTTTTGTGTCCGGACCGCCTGCTTGGGTTATAGCCGGAGATATTTTTCCTGAATGGGTTGGGTCGCCGGTTCCGTTTGCTCCTTGGTGGTCTTGCTGAATAGTTGATTGTTGCGGTAGGAACTGGAGCGACTGAGAATATATCCTTTTACACGCCGGTGTCTGGCTCTTTCGTTGCCAAGATGGAGCTGGCAGGATTCTCACCTTGCCCATGCCATCATACCCATTTACTCTCCTTTCATCTGTTTCGCTGATTTTCCGTTGGCGCCGGTTGCATTTCCTTCCCTCGTACTTTCTTTCATTTCTTATTCTGCGTCCTGTTCTTAAAGCAAACCTGTGCTGGGCCCATTCCGGATTGCTTTAATCCTGCCCCATCCCCGGCTGTATATACCTTCCGTTCCTTTGTTTTCCTGCTGATCCGTTCAGGTAAAAGTGGGTACTTCCAAGTATGGGGAACCATGTGACTCTCTCCATGTGACAGCACTGGGCCAATCAGCACTGTCACACCAGGAGCCCATAGCCCACTGTGAGCTCCAACTCTAACTCGTAGATTACTCAGGGCTGAACCTAGGGAACCTGTTCAGAGTCATAGTCAAAGGTCCAACCGGGTACTTCCAAGTATGGGGAACCATGTGACTCTCTCCATGTGACAGCACTGGGCCAATCAGCACTGTCACACCAGGAGCCCATAGCCCTCGGTGAGCTTCAACTCCAACTCATAGGTTACTCAGGGCTGAACCTAGGGAACCTACTCGGAGTCATAGTCAAAGGTTAAACCGGGTACTTCCAGGTATGGAGAACCATGTGACTCTCTCCATGTGACAGCACTGGGTCAATCAGCACTGTCACACCAGGAGTCCATATCCCCCTGTGAGCTTCAACTCCAACTCATAGGTTACTCAAGGCTGAACCTAGGGAACCTGTTCAGAGTCATAGTCAAAGGTAAAACCGGGTACTTCCAAGTATGGGGAACCATGTGACTCTCTCCATGTGACACCACTCGGCCAGCCAGCACTGTCATACCAGGAGCCCATAGCCCTCTGTGAGCTCCAACTCCAACTCGTAGGTTACTCAGGGCTGAACCTAGGGAACCTGCTCAGAGTCATAGTCAAAGGTTAAACCGGGTACTTTCGAGTATGGAGAACCATGTGACTCTCTCCATGTGACACCACTCGGCCAATCAGCACTGTCATACCAGGAGCCCATAGCCCTCTGTGAGCTTCAACTCCAACTCGTAGGTTACTCAGGACTGAACCTAGGGAACCTGTTCAGAGTCATAGTCAAAGGTCCAACCGGGTACTTTCGAGTATGGAGAACCATGTGACTCTCTCCATGTGACACCACTCGGCCAATCAGCACTGTCATACCAGGAGCCCATAGCCCTCTGTGAGCTCCAACTCGTAGGTTACTCAGGGCTGAACCTCGAGAACCTGTTTTGACCTGCATGGGCAAATCACAGAATCCACTTAAAGAGGCACTTAAAAACACAATTTAATTATGCTTGGGCAACTGAAGCACACCTGTTGGGAATAGTCACACTCCCCTTCAAGAGAGCTCCCCTCCCCCTTAGGTCCATGGGTTGTCCTCTGCTGTAGACAATGGTGGTGGTGGTGTCAGGCTGGTTGCTGAGGACTTGCAGTCTGGCTATTTAGATGTTCTTGGTGGATAACTGAGCAGGTTGCGTTGTATCAAAGTGGTCACCCCCCTTGCAGCACTTGGTCCTGAGTGTAAAACCCAGCAGGGGAATTTTACATGTGGAGTTTATATGTTCTCCCTGTGTTTGAGCATGTTTCCTCTCACAGCCTAAAAATGTATTGGCAGGTTAATGGGTGTTTGAACAAACTGGCCCTATACCTTCATAGATACCAACTGTCTCAGATTGACCAGGGCAGTCTCGCATCTTGGACCTCTGTCCCGATGATGATGTGTAACGGATTCACAACACCACCCTTATCTGAGTTACTGAGCATGCATAGTAACTCAAAAGAAGGGTATTATCTGAGTCACGAGTGGGAAGTTCCAGCATATTGAGGGGCAGGACCACGCGGGAAAGTAATCTTGGTCTGGGCATGACAAGTGTGTGCCTTGGGAGGAGGCTAACAGTGTCCTGGGACTGGAATTAATATATTGCGTAGTATGAAGCTTGATGGTGTGTTCGTGTGACTAGGGTGAGGTCTTTAGATTGAAAGCTCTGCAAGAAAGAACTAGCGTGATTGGCTCTATGTTGGGGGGGCACCTCTGTCAGTTTCCAAGGTTGTCTGTGACTCCATTATGGAGATATCTCCACACTGTTTTACTCTGTGACAACAGGACAAGTTATGAGCGGAACTGTGAAGCAGACACTTGTGCAGTTATCTTGTCTATAGTTTTTTGGACCAAGAGGGTTGGATATGGTGTGGCTGTTATCTGTTAGAGAGGAGAGTCCTTGATGACCATCACAAGCTCAGCATGCACCATAGTCAAGACCATCACAACCTCAACACACACCATTGTCCACCAGACCATCACAACCTCAACATGCACCATTGTCCACTAGATCATCACAACTTCAACATGCACCATTGTCTACCAGACCATCACAACCTCAACATACACCATTGTCCACTCGACCATCACAACCTCAACATGCACCATTGTCCACTAGATCATCACAACTTCAATATGCACCATTGTCTACCAGACCATCACGACCTCAACATGCACCATTGTCCACTAGACCATCACAACCTCAACATGCACCATTGTCCACTAGATCATCACAACTTCAACATGCACCATTGTCTACCAGACCATCACAACCTCAACATACACCATTGTCCACTCGACCATCACAACCTCAACATGCACCATTGTCCACTAGACCATCACAACCTCAACATGCACCATTGTCCACTAGACCATCACAACTTCAACATGCACCATTGTCTACCAGACCATCACAACCTCAACATACACCATTGTCCGCTAGACCATCACAACCTCAACATGCACCATTGTCCACCAGATCATCACAACTTCAACATGCACCATTGTCTACCAGACCATCACAACCTCAACATACACCATTGTCCACTCGACCATCACAACTTCAACATGCACCATTGTCTACCAGACCATCACAACCTCAACATGCACCATTGTCCACTAGACCATCACAACTTCAACATGCACCATTGTCTACCAGACCATCACAACTTCAACATGCACCATTGTCTACCAGACCATCACAACCTCAACATGCACCATTGTCCACTAGACCATCACAACTTCAACATGCACCATTGTCTACCAGACCATCAGAACCTCAACATGCACCATTGCCCACCAGACCATCAGATCCTCAACACAGACCATTGTCCACCATGTGGTCCTCTTTAGCTCTGACATGAGGCACTCTTTATCAGATGAGTATCCGCTTTTGAACAGTCAAGTAGGACAATCAAATACATGTAAGCGGAGAACCTCTTTAAATCTGCAGACCATTCCTCATCTCCTGACTGTGGTTTTTATCCAGACTTGTCCAGTCTCCTCTTCTCGCCCACTCACCCTATTTACGCCTCTCAGTGGGAGCTGAACAGCTGTGAGGGGTAACATTCCTTTCGATGACAGACCAGCGATGGATTGTGTTCCTGCTTCCAGAATTTCAGGAGGTAATCCCACTGACATAACGCAGAGCCGCGCAACGCCTACAAATTTTTCATAAACGTTCCGGGAAGAAATTTCTGGGCCCAGAGGTCTTTTATTTTATTGATGGCTATGAGAAACTTTTTTCTAAGTGTATTAATGACACCACTGCAGGCAAACATATGTAGGGACCGTCTCAGAGGCGCGCAGGCTGCCTTCTCCGCTTCACATAAGCCACACTCCACTGTGTTTTTTGAGCTGAACCGCAACAAGCTTTATTGGTACCCGATTAGGTCCGACAGACATTCTCTCCATCATGAAACGTGACTCCTCTCCCTTCACTAAAGGGATCCCCTTTGTGTTGCAGCAAACTCCATTTTGTTCTCCAAGTGGGAGCATTGATGGGGGAATTTGATTGGCTCCTGCAGTTATTCAAAGAGGAACTACACTCACCTCCGCCCAAATAATGCTATGTCTGCAAGCTCCCTCATTGGCACCACCATCTTCTACTTGACTTCTCCCGGGTCTTCATGTACTTGCTCCAGTGTTGGCTGTACATGTTGCTCTGGTACGGACAACAGTGGACCATGTGTGTCAGCGTGGCCACTTGTAGCCTTCCTTTAGGGATGTGCGTGGACTTGGTTCACCCAAGCCCATACAATACTGTCAGTGACACCCCCCCTCCCCCTCCAGGCATAATCATTTGCAGCCAGGGCATTCCCCAACCCTTACATATGTGTAGCTGCAGAGTGAAGAATGCCCTGGCCGCAACTGATTTGACCAGGAGGGAGGGTGTCACTACGAGTTTTGCACGGTGTAGGAGGAACTATGGCATACTGGATTTGCACCAGGCCCATGCACATCACTAGTCTCCATCAGGGTAACCTGTAACAAGGTAACACTCAGGAGCTCAACTGGGAGACTGTGACAGAGCGTTGTCACTCTGTAACAGGAAGTGCCCTTTTATGTTCAAGATGCAACATGGGATGGTCCAACATGGAAAGACCGCGGTGGGCAGTAAGGGCAAAGAACAGATCTGTCACCAGATACTTTGTTACCAATACAGAACGCAACGTTGCAAATTATCGGCAGCCATAGCAAATTTGCATTTGCAGTCGCAAGCTCTGGCGCTGTCAGCGCTAAATAACAAGTGCGGCTTATTTGCGATGTTACGTTGGTAGGTATCGTTGACTGCCAAAGTTGACACCAAATTAAAGATTCCTCAAAAAGACGAGTCAGCCATTTCTTTTTTTATCGCGTTGTCTTCTGATTTCCCCGCAGGGTTAACCTCCATTTGGTTTCGGCAGCGAAGAGGTTACGGGGAATTATGGGTGGCGCAGCGTCGCCAATAGCGTTTCTGTATCGCTTGTTTAGGCTGAGCTGCCAAGTATAAGAAGGAAAAATCAAGAAAAATGAAATAATAAAAGGAACTCTCACAAGACGCGGGAGGCCGAGGCCAAGTTTCCACGCAGTCAGAGAGAGTCCAACCTCCCACCGACAGGACTGCTGCTCGTCTCCGTGCCAGAAATAGCCGCCCTGAGATAAAACAGAGCCCAGAGCGAGGAGGGATTGGGCTCGCAGTGTGGGAATCACTGCCAGGACGCTCTCTGGTGGGTATGGCGCTGAAAATCCCACTCTGGAAACTTGGCCGCTGCTTAAAGTCGACCTGTCTTGTCCAGCCGAGGAAGCCATTTTGTTTTACTGCTCTACAGAAACGTGTGCTAGGTGAAATATGTAGAGGGCCACTGATGACCTCTCCTTCTCAAAATGTTAGTGGCCTAGATGAAATATGTAGAGGGCCACTGATGACCTCTCCTTCTCAGAATGTTAGTGGCCTAGATGAAATATGTAGAGGGCCACTGATGACCTCTCCTTCTCAAAATGTTAGTGGCCTGTCTGAAATATGTAGAGAGCCATTGATGACCTCTCCTCAAAACTTTAGTGGCCTAGATGAAATATGTAGAGAGCTACTGATGGCTTCTTCTTCTCAAAATGTTAGTGGCCTGGCTGAAATATGTAGAGGGCCATTGATGACCTCTCCTTCTTAAAAAGGCAAATTATACGCAGGGTGGCCACTGCTTTTTGTTATCTGCAACCTTGAGTCCACCCAAGGTTGGCTGCCTATTGGCTAAGTTATGTATTTGGGTGGAGTGTCATAAAGGTATATAGAAGTGTGTCAGGTGACTTCCATTGTGCCCAGTGAACTTTGAGGATACAGTACATGGAACCCATTGGAAATGCCCTTCTTTCATGCCGCCATATTTATGGATAATAAAGCAAGAATCACTCTGAGGCTCTTATGAACTTTGCCACCCCCCAGGCAAGAGCCTTTCCCATAATAGTGTGTTCAGTTTTGCCGTGGTGATGATGATTCCTAACAAGTAATAGTGCTTCTTCTCTGTGGCAGGATTGGAGATAATAATTACATCTGATGCAAAAAGAGTTCAATGATCTCGTCCTGGGCAGAATAAATGAATAAACATGTTTCACATGATCAGATGATTGAATGGAAGGTTTACTCTTCTTTGAGTGAAGATTCTCAACTTCCTTAGAAGTCTCAATGTATCTACTGACAGGAAGAAGTAATCTGTGATGAGTGGAAATAATTTCACATCTGATACAATGTATATACCAACCGGACAAATGTTTATTGATGATGATAAAGAGCTAAACCCCCCTGATAGTATATAGCTGTACATTGGATGGAGCTGTACATTGGATGGAGATGTACATTGGATGGAGATGTACGTATATTGGATAGAGATATACATTGGATGGAGATGTACATTGGATGGAGATGTACATTGGATGGAGATGTACGTATATTGGATAGAGATATACATTGGATGGAGATGTACATTGGATGGAGATGTACGTATATTGGATAGAGATGTACATTGGATGGAGATGTACGTATATTGGATAGAGATATACATTGGATGGAGATGTACATTGGATGGAGATGTACATTGGATGGAGATGTACGTATATTGGATAGAGATATACATTGGATGGAGATGTACATTGGATGGAGATGTACGTATATTGGATAGAGATGTACATTGGATGGAGATGTACGTATATTGGATAGAGATATACATTGGATGGAGATGTACATTGGATGGAGATGTATGTATATTGGATAGAGATATACATTGGATGGAGATGTACATTGGATGGAGATGTACGTATATTGGATAGAGATATACATTGGATAGAGATGTACATTGGATGGAGATGTACATTGGTTGGAGCTTTACATTGGATGGAGATGTATATTGGATGGAGATGTATTGTAGATGGAAATGTACATTGGTTGGAGATGTATATTGGATGGAGATTTATTGTGGATGGTGCTTTGCATTGGATGGAGCTGTATTGTAGATGGAGATGTACATTGGATGGAGATGTATATTGGATGGAGATGTATATTGGATGGAGATGTATATTGGATGGAGATGTATATTGGTTGGAGCTGTACATTGGATGGAGATTTATTGTGGATGGTGCTTTGCATTGGATGGAGCTGTATTGTAGATGAAGATATACATTGGTTGGAGATGTATATTGGATGGAGATGTATATTGGATGGAGATGTATATTGGATGGAGATGTATATTGGATGGAGATGTATATTGGATGGAGATGTATATTGGATGGAGATGTGTGTTGGATGGAGATGTACATTGGTTGGAGCTTTACATTGGATGGGGATGTATTGTAGATGGAGCTTTGCATTGGATGGAGATGTACATTGGATGGAGATGTATATTTGATGGAGATGTGTGTTGGATGGAGATGTATTGTAGATGGAGATGTATATTGGATGGAGATGTATATTGTTTGTAGCTGTACATTGGATGGAGATGTACATTGGTTGGAGATGTATATTGGATGGAGATGTATATTGGTTGGAGATGTATATTGGATGGAGATGTGTGTTGGATGGAGATGTGTGTTGGATGGAGATGTACGTTGGATGGAGATGTATATTGGATGGAGATGTATATTGGATGGAGATGTATATTGGATGGAGATGTGTGTTGGATGGAGATGTGTGTTGGATGGAGATGTACATTGGTTGGAGATGTGTGTTGGATGGAGATGTATATTGGATGGAGATGTATATTGGATGGAGATGTACATTGGTTGGAGATGTATATTGTTTGTAGCTGTACATTGGATGGAGCTGTATCGTGGATGGTGCCGAATTTTGGATCTCGTTGACAAAAACCGGCCATACACCAGTAGAATTTTGTTTGAAAAAAAAATCTCCTTTCGGATGATCTGTCTGATTTTCTGATAGTTAATGGGGGTCAAATCAACGATCGCTTTCTACCATCGTGACAAAAGAAATCAAAGTAGCAGAATGGGAAATTTTTCTCAAAAAACCTTCTAATGCTGGCCATACACCTTACAACCATGGCACGGCTTTTGTCTTGCGATGGTTGTAAGGTGATTAAAATTCCGTACGATCTTCCCATCTTGGACAGGCCGAGGGGAGGGCTTCCGATGATTGCAGTGCTGAGCGGGCAGTGTGCGCTTCGGTGCGGCACTCGTGTTCCGACCACGATTTTCGGCGGGTTTTCCAGCGTGCTCGGAAGACGAAAGTCGTGCGACCGTACAGTAGATGCGGTCGCACGCTGCCCATACACCTGCCGATTATCGTACGATCGCGGGATCACCCACAACTATCGTACGGTAATCGGCAGGTGTATGGGCACCTTGACATTGAATGTCGTTCTCTCGGGAAACTCCAAAATCGAATGTTGGAGTCGAGGGAGATTTTGAAGTCTCGGATGGCGTTATCGAATGTTCGGACCAGATTTCTTGTATGAAATTTCGGTACAAAAACCTTGAGAATTCGTTTTCTACCATGTCCGAATCTAAAACGCATCTGCTGTATAACAAAACTAACACTCTAGGCGGTTTAGTATCAGGACCCCGATGTGTGTCTATGTATGTCCCGTGTCATGCTAAACTTATCGGGCTTCCCACGCATTAAAACGTCCCAAAAATCAGACATGTTACAGAATGTGGTGTGTTGCGGTACTTTGGCTTAGAGCGCTGGAATGTTATTCAAAATGAGCGTCACCGAAATGCGTCAACACATGCTGTCACAATTAGACCTGTGCAATTCGTTTTGTTCCAAATCAAAATTTGTACAAATTTTCCAAAAATTCGGTCACATTCCGAATGACAATGCATCTGAGTTTGTCCAAATCCGAATCTCCGTCTCCAGATTTCGGATCCCGTCCGAATTTCGTTCAAAAACTAAACTGGATCGTACATGTGACTTTTCTGGCCAATCAGATGTGTTTTTCGGTTTAATGCATCAGAATGGGTCTGAACACGAATTCTCGTTACGGCAACATGGGAGCCCTATGCAGTATACACTGAGTTATTGGATGGAGATGTATATTGGATGGAGATGTATATTGGTTGGAGCTGTACATTGGATGGAGATTTATTGTGGATGGTGCTTTGCATTGGATGGAGCTGTATTGTAGATGAAGATATACATTGGTTGGAGATGTATATTGGATGGAGATGTATATTGGATGGAGATGTATATTGGTTGGAGCTGTACATTGGATGGAGATTTATTGTGGATGGTGCTTTGCATTGGATGGAGCTGTATTGTAGATGAAGATATACATTGGTTGGAGATGTATATTGGATGGAGATGTATATTGGATGGAGATGTATATTGGATGGAGATGTATATTGGATGGAGATGTGTGTTGGATGGAGATGTGTGTTGGATGGAGATGTACATTGGTTGGAGATGTGTGTTGGATGGAGATGTATATTGGATGGAGATGTATATTGGATGGAGATGTACATTGGTTGGAGATGTATATTGTTTGTAGCTGTACATTGGATGGAGCTGTATCGTGGATGGTGCCGAATTTTGGATCTCGTTGACAAAAACCGGCCATACACCAGTAGAATTTTGTTTGAAAAAAAAATCTCCTTTCGGATGATCTGTCTGATTTTCTGATAGTTAATGGGGGTCAAATCAACGATCGCTTTCTACCATCGTGACAAAAGAAATCAAAGTAGCAGAATGGGAAATTTTTCTCAAAAAACCTTCTAATGCTGGCCATACACCTTACAACCATGGCACGGCTTTTGTCTTGCGATGGTTGTAAGGTGATTAAAATTCCGTACGATCTTCCCATCTTGGACAGGCCGAGGGGAGGGCTTCCGATGATTGCAGTGCTGAGCGGGCAGTGTGCGCTTCGGTGCGGCACTCGTGTTCCGACCACGATTTTCGGCGGGTTTTCCAGCGTGCTCGGAAGACGAAAGTCGTGCGACCGTACAGTAGATGCGGTCGCACGCTGCCCATACACCTGCCGATTATCGTACGATCGCGGGATCACCCACAACTATCGTACGGTAATCGGCAGGTGTATGGGCACCTTGACATTGAATGTCGTTCTCTCGGGAAACTCCAAAATCGAATGTTGGAGTCGAGGGAGATTTTGAAGTCTCGGATGGCGTTATCGAATGTTCGGACCAGATTTCTTGTATGAAATTTCGGTACAAAAACCTTGAGAATTCGTTTTCTACCATGTCCGAATCTAAAACGCATCTGCTGTATAACAAAACTAACACTCTAGGCGGTTTAGTATCAGGACCCCGATGTGTGTCTATGTATGTCCCGTGTCATGCTAAACTTATCGGGCTTCCCACGCATTAAAACGTCCCAAAAATCAGACATGTTACAGAATGTGGTGTGTTGCGGTACTTTGGCTTAGAGCGCTGGAATGTTATTCAAAATGAGCGTCACCGAAATGCGTCAACACATGCTGTCACAATTAGACCTGTGCAATTCGTTTTGTTCCAAATCAAAATTTGTACAAATTTTCCAAAAATTCGGTCACATTCCGAATGACAATGCATCTGAGTTTGTCCAAATCCGAATCTCCGTCTCCAGATTTCGGATCCCGTCCGAATTTCGTTCAAAAACTAAACTGGATCGTACATGTGACTTTTCTGGCCAATCAGATGTGTTTTTCGGTTTAATGCATCAGAATGGGTCTGAACACGAATTCTCGTTACGGCAACATGGGAGCCCTATGCAGTATACACTGAGTGGCCAGATTATTATGACCACCCCATCAGTACTTCGTTGGGCCGCCTCGTGACGCCACGAGATGGTGAAAGGCGATGCGAGGAATCTGACACGGCACTGTTGCCCTTCTGTTGTCTTGTACCAGTCTTGCCCCTCCCCCGTTCTGCCCTAACATTGACTAGTCGCTGACGGCCACAATTCGCACGCTCAGACCCAGATTTGCGGCTGACAGTCCGGTCTTTAAACACTTTAACAACAGCTACTCTTGAACATTTAACGAATTCTGCTGTTTTGCTGATACTCGCTCCGTGGCTCCGAGCGCCAACAATCATCCCACGTTCAAAGGCTGTTACATCGCGTTGTTTCCCCGTATCTTCAGAAACAAATCACTTCTACTGTCGTGGTAACCTACCCGCTTCCCTATTTATAATGGTCTGGCCCTCCAACTTCAGCGCGAAATTATAGCTAATTTGCCTACAAACGTCAGGTGGTCATAATAATCCGGCCACTCAGTGTATATAATAATCCGGCCACTCGGTGTATATAATAATCCGGCCACTCAGTGTATATAATAATCCGGCCACTCAGTGTATATAATAATCCGGCCACTCGGTGTCTACATATAATACTTAAGCTGAGGCTCCCAGACCCGCATGGCATTCAGGATCAGAATTTTTCCGAATTGCATTCAAGAGCTCCCAAATGCCATTCGGGTCTGGGAGCCTCAGCTTTAGTATTATATGTATATGGCTCCCAGACCCCAATGGCATTTGGGAGCTCTTGAATGCAATACGGAGAAATTCTGATCCTGAATGCCATTCGGGTCTGGGAGCCTCAGCTTAAGGCCTGGTTCACACCTGTAAGTTTTGTAGCGCGTTCAACGCTCTACGAACGCTCTACAAAACGCTCAAACATGAAAATCCCATTGTTTACTATGGGTCTGGTTCACACCTTGCCGTATTTCAGCCCGTCTGAACGCGCTACAAAACAGCCCACGCCTGAAAAGGTACAGGAGCTTCTTTGCGGCGTTTTTGTCACGCGTTTCCATTAGGATACAGCCAAGTAGCCCTCGGAAACGCGCGTTTGTCGCTCGGTTTTTTAAACCGCGAATCGCGGTAAAAACGCACAACAAACGCGCATATTCGATATGCCCAGGTGTGAGCAGAGCCTTAGTATTATATATGTATCTGGTTTTCTGTGATATTCACAATGAATATTTGTAAACTTATCCGAAACGAACAAAAATTAAGATTTCGTCCGAATCCAAAACCCGAACCGAATGGAATTTCGGATCCGAATCCCGAAATAACGAAATATCCGGACCGAACCCAATTTCTCCACAGCCCGCATGTCTAGTCACACTGCGTAGGTGTATGTTGGCCTTTTACGTCCTTGTGAACTTATCCTAAGTGAGGAAACTGTGGCCCCCCTGCGGCCCC
>NW_017309164.1:33106-40200 GCF_000935625.1 Nanorana parkeri | reverse complement strand
GTGGGAAGGGTATTAAGATCTCCAAACAGCTGGGATCGGCTCCATTATGAACACGGCATAAAGGGGACTTTTATCCACCAAAAGTTCATTCTTGCGGGCCCCCGGGCGCTGCGCTCCCGCGTCCGTCTGGCCGCTTCCAGAGCTTTCTCCAACTGGAATGCAATAGAAACCTGCAGAGCCAGAATTTTGGGGTTTTAGAATTTCTCAGCAAAATTAACATTTTCGGCGTTATAAAGTTTTACGAGCTTTAGTAGGAACCAAATAATGTTTGTTTGAAGGTTTAAGAACGTCATTGATTGGCTGAGAGTTCTATTGTTTAGGCTTTACGGTTTTAAAAGTTTTTTAAAACCGGGGGGAGAATGATATCGGGGAGATGACTGGATTTATTTCGTGACTTGCAGCTCCTCAGCTGATGTGGGACGAGCTGCCTGTATCGTGGGGCTTGTGAATGCTGGGAGTTTTTTGCACTGTATTTAGAAAGTGAGGAATTCGCCCCCCTCTGTTATAGCAGTTTAGCTGGCAGGTTGCCTGTACAGCGCTGCGGTATATGTCAGAGCTATATACATGTATAATAATATTGTGTGACTGTGGGGGGGGAGGGGACATTAGAGTGTGAGCTCCTCTGTACAGAGACTGATGTGACTGTGGGGGGGGAGGGGACATTAGAGTGTGAGCTCCTCTGTACAGAGACTGATGTGACTGTGGGGGGGGAGGGGACATTAGAGTGTGAGCTCCTCTGTACAGAGACTGATGTGACTGTGGGGGGGGAGGGGACATTAGAGTGTGAGCTCCTCTGTACAGAGACTGATGTGACTGTGGGGGGGGAGGGGACATTAGAGTGTGAGCTCCTCTGTACAGAGACTGATGTGACTGTGGGGGGGGAGGGGACATTAGAGTGTGAGCTCCTCTGTACAGAGACTGATGTGACTGTGGGGGGGGAGGGGACATTAGAGTGTGAGCTCCTCTGTACAGAGACTGATGTGACTGTGGGGGGGGAGGGGACATTAGAGTGTGAGCTCCTCTGTACAGAGACTGATGTGACTGTGGGGGGGGAGGGGACATTAGAGTGTGAGCTCCTCTGTACAGAGACTGATGTGACTGTGGGGGGGGAGGGGACATTAGAGTGTGAGCTCCTCTGTACAGAGACTGATGTGACTGTGGGGGGGGAGGGGACATTAGAGTGTGAGCTCCTCTGTACAGAGACTGATGTGACTGTGGGGGGGGAGGGGACATTAGAGTGTGAGCTCCTCTGTACAGAGACTGATGTGACTGTGGGGGGGGAGGGGACATTAGAGTGTGAGCTCCTCTGTACAGAGACTGATGTGACTGTGGGGGGGGAGGGGACATTAGAGTGTGAGCTCCTCTGTACAGAGACTGATGTGACTGTGGGGGGGGAGGGGACATTAGAGTGTGAGCTCCTCTGTACAGAGACTGATGTGACTGTGGGGGGGGAGGGGACATTAGAGTGTGAGCTCCTCTGTACAGAGACTGATGTGACTGTGGGGGGGGAGGGGACATTAGAGTGTGAGCTCCTCTGTACAGAGACTGATGTGACTGTGGGGGGGGAGGGGACATTAGAGTGTGAGCTCCTCTGTACAGAGACTGATGTGACTGTGGGGGGGGAGGGGACATTAGAGTGTGAGCTCCTCTGTACAGAGACTGATGTGACTGTGGGGGGGGAGGGGACATTAGAGTGTGAGCTCCTCTGTACAGAGACTGATGTGACTGTGGGGGGGGAGGGGACATTAGAGTGTGAGCTCCTCTGTACAGAGACTGATGTGACTGTGGGGGGGGAGGGGACATTAGAGTGTGAGCTCCTCTGTACAGAGACTGATGTGACTGTGGGGGGGGAGGGGACATTAGAGTGTGAGCTCCTCTGTACAGAGACTGATGTGACTGTGGGGGGGGAGGGGACATTAGAGTGTGAGCTCCTCTGTACAGAGACTGATGTGACTGTGGGGGGGGAGGGGACATTAGAGTGTGAGCTCCTCTGTACAGAGACTGATGTGACTGTGGGGGGGGAGGGGACATTAGAGTGTGAGCTCCTCTGTACAGAGACTGATGTGACTGTGGGGGGGGAGGGGACATTAGAGTGTGAGCTCCTCTGTACAGAGACTGATGTGACTGTGGGGGGGGAGGGGACATTAGAGTGTGAGCTCCTCTGTACAGAGACTGATGTGACTGTGGGGGGGGAGGGGACATTAGAGTGTGAGCTCCTCTGTACAGAGACTGATGTGACTGTGGGGGGGGAGGGGACATTAGAGTGTGAGCTCCTCTGTACAGAGACTGATGTGACTGTGGGGGGGGAGGGGACATTAGAGTGTGAGCTCCTCTGTACAGAGACTGATGTGACTGTGGGGGGGGAGGGGACATTAGAGTGTGAGCTCCTCTGTACAGAGACTGATGTGACTGTGGGGGGGGAGGGGACATTAGAGTGTGAGCTCCTCTGTACAGAGACTGATGTGACTGTGGGGGGGGAGGGGACATTAGAGTGTGAGCTCCTCTGTACAGAGACTGATGTGACTGTGGGGGGGGAGGGGACATTAGAGTGTGAGCTCCTCTGTACAGAGACTGATGTGACTGTGGGGGGGGAGGGGACATTAGAGTGTGAGCTCCTCTGTACAGAGACTGATGTGACTGTGGGGGGGGAGGGGACATTAGAGTGTGAGCTCCTCTGTACAGAGACTGATGTGACTGTGGGGGAGGGGACATTAGAGTGTCAGCTCCTCTGAGCGGTTGTGTCCCCTCAGTAAATAGTGTGGGACGTCTCGCTCACCGTTGTCATCTTTGTGTTTTCCTCTTCAGGTGATCGCGCCGGGTGAGGTGGAGCGCGCTGTGGATGAGATCGCAATACTGCGCTACGGTATATGGAATCAACATGTTACAGAGGATTGCAGAAGTCTGCGCGGTGTGCTTCTGGTTACTGTCAGCCGTCTGCTGTCTGGATCAGCCCTGTGAGTGTCTCTTCATATACTGCGGTCATCATGTCATCAGCAAATGGCAACGTAGAAGTCTGGCACAGTGTAGCAGGGACACATAGTGTAGCTATCTGATACAATGTAGAAGTCTGGCACAGTGTAGCAGGGACACGCAGTATAGCTACAATGTAAAATCCTTTTTTTTCCCTTCAAGTCCTCTCCTTAAATTGTTCTCGCATTGCTGGGTTTGGAAAAGCAAGGGGGGGGGGCTACCCAATGGGTGCTGAGCTTGGACGCAGAGGTGATTGACACTGAAGCCGACGGGCAGGGAGGAGGTTAATGTATGGCTGGAGCTGTGCCAGGCTGTGCCCGGGGAGCCGGCTGCCAGGCTTGTTGATGTTGGATAGGTGTGAACATCAGAGCTTTGCAGGTGATGCGTGACGTGTCACGTACAATACTCTCCTCTCCTGCTCAAAACACATATGCTGATCTCCCCCCTGAGCGCAGGAGGTGTCCCAGATCATGGAGGACTGCGTGCATGAGACATTGAGGGTTTACCTTAAAGCTGAACTGCTCTCTCCTTGTGCAGGGTGACTGGTCCTGTGTCCGCCCCCTCCTGTAATAAAGACCGGTCACTGCTGCTCTCTGTCCTTGTGCAGGGTGACCGGTCCTGTCTCCGCCCCCTCTTGTAATAAAGACTGCTCACTGCTGCTCTCTTCTTGTGCAGGGTGACTGGTCCTGTCTCCGCCCCCTCTTGTAATAAAGACTGCTCACTGCTGCTCTCTCTCTCTACTTGTGCAGGGTGACTGGTCCTGCCTCCGCCCCCTCCTGTAATAAACACCGGTCACTGCTGCTCTCTCGCCTTGTGCAGGGTGACTGGTCTTGTCTCCGCCCCCTCCTGTAATAAACACCGGTCACTGCTGCTCTCTCGCCTTGTGCAGGGTGACTGGTCTTGTCTCCGCCCCCTCCTGTAATAAACACCGGTCACTGCTGCTCTCTCGCCTTGTGCAGGGTGACTGGTCTTGCCTCCGCCCCCCTCCTGTAACAGTGCAGGAATCCATTGTGCCTGGTCCACAGTCTGGTCCAATAAGGATGACTTTATTGGGATGGAGCAGACGGGCCCGGGGATGGCAGTCACAGGGGGGCTCCGGAGGACAGGGGGGAGGGAGGGGGGTGGTGTGTTACATTGCCAGGAACATGTGGAAGACATTGCGGGTTTATCCGCAGCCATAAACATTGGCGGATTACTCGTGAAATCTGTTGTATTAATTGCTCGTTTACATCCCGGGGGCTCCATCAGACACATAAGTGATTGGGGTGGAGTGGCCCTTGTAGGAAAGTTTTTGGAATGTCCCTCTCCTGACTCTCTCTCTGTGTCTCTCCGCAGCTCGGGCCCCCCAGTTCCTGGCCCAGCCTCTCTCCACCTTCCAGAAGTATGGCGGCTCCGTAACGCTCAGCTGCGCGGTGGACCCGGCCGACGCCGTGATCTTCTGGCGACTGAACGGCGTGCAGCTGGGAGGCGTCCCGGGGGTCCTGGTGTCCGGAGGGAGCCTGGTCATCGCAAGCCTGAACAACGACACCGCCGGGAGGTACCAGTGCATCGCCCAGACCGCGGCCGGAGCCATGGCCAGTGTGCCGGCCATCGTAGCCTTGGCCAGTGAGTACCTGTATAAGATCAAAGGATCCGTTCAAGTCTTCCTCTCACCCAAACTTTGTTCTTCCAAAAATGGGGGTGTGAAAGGGTTGGGACCCCTGTTAGGGTTTCATTGCTGTGGTCAGGAGGACATTAAAAAAAAATCCAGGATAAATAATTAGAGGAAAGCAAACACGTTTCAGGGTTCAGACACTCCCCCTCCATCAGAGCTTGAGTTATATGTGACCTCAGTGGATGGACTCTATAAGAGTTGTCTTAGGATGCCCTCCCAGTGGACATGAGCTCAGGTTAGAAGAGGGGAGAATCCCACGAAGGAAAATAATGGGAGAAGGGGGCTTCTTAAATAATTTGAGGTATAAGAGAGCCAACGCGTTTCGGGGGTTTAGTTACTCTGCCTTCATCAGGGCTTGAGTTATATGTGACCCCAGTGGATGGACTCTATAGGATTGTGAGAAGGGTTGTCTTAGGATGCCCTCACAGTGGACACGAGCTCAGGATAAAAAGAAGGGGGGCTCCCACAGGTTTAGACACTTCCACCTTCATCAGGGCTTGAGTTATATGTAACCTCAGTGGGTGGACTCTATAGGATTGTGGTCATAGTTGTCTTAGGATGCCCTCAGGAGCTTAGGATAAAAGTGGGTGGGATCCCACGGAAGAAGAAAATCAGAGAAGACCAGGAACCTTCCAGAGAAAGAGCTTCATGGCACGTGCGGATCCCTTATTGCCCCCTCTTCCTTCGAAGTGGATACAAAGTAACGCCTTCTATGTTTTCCAACATGCAATGGCGGCTCGGTCAGATCCTTCAGTCTCTTGGTGGATCGTCTTTCTGTGACAGTCTCATTGTCACAGGTCGGCTAGAACTATGAGGATGAGTGAAAAGCACCCCCCCTCCCCCCCTCATAGTTCTCCTTTAAAGCCTCCTTGATTTGTCTCATGCTCGGGGTCTTCAAGTTTTTTGTTTTGTTTTCCCCCATGGGATCCTTCCCTCTTTTATCCTCAGATTATGTCTACTTTAGGGCCTTGGTTCTCAACTGGTGGGTCGTGACCCCGTGTTTAGTGGGTCGCAGCTTGCCTACCTCAGCCTCCCCCTTTTGCCGCACTGCCAGTTCTTGAGCCAAGCAGCCATTCAAAATATGCAGCCCGGTGCCGAGTGTCAGCTTGAGGTGGGATGAGGTGGGGCTATGGCCGTGAGGGAGCTCCATCCATACATGCAGCTTCCTTACTTGTCCTGTAGAGGTCCCTGGACCGGAGTGATGTCACATTCTGGCTCCCGGCACCTCTACAGGGCACACAAGGGAGCTGGGCAAGCAATACACGAATGGATGGAGCTCTATCACAGTACAGCAGCCCACACTGGACCCTAGGGTGAGGATCCCCTCCAGTTCTGGTAAGGTATGGAGACTGGGCGACCTGTTGAATGGCATCCCGAACGCACCTCCCACCCACAGTTCGATCGCCCGCACGGAACTGCAATGCCGTGCATTCCATTACATGTGTGACTTAATGACCGAGGACAAATGTGCGTCCTGAGGTTACACAGGTTGAGAACTAGGGATGCACCGATACCGATACTAGTACCGATATCGGTGCCGGTTCCGAGTATTTGGGCTGAGTACTCGTACTCTCCCAAATGCTCAGATGCCTAGCACGAGTACTTCCGGTATCAGGAAGCCGGGCAGCGCGTCATTACACGCCGCCCGGTTTCCCGATTGGCCGGGAAGCGGCTCCATGCTCTCTCGTCACTTGTGAAATGGGAGCATAGGGCCGACTTCCCGGCCAATCAGGAAGCCGGGCAGCTCGTCATTACACGCTGCCCGGCTTCTTGATTGGTCGGGAAGCTGGCAAGTCCGGAAGCTGGCTTCATGCTCCCTAGTCCTCGTGAGGTAAGGTTACCTTACCTTAGTATGACCAGCCTGTCACCCCCGGGGCCTCTCCAGCGAGACCGCAGCCTTCCTCCGGTACCGAGCCGGAGCCGTCTGGCTGGCCAATCAGAAGGCCGTGGGCGCCATGTAACGACGTGACGCCCTGCTTTCTGATTGGCCGGGAGGCCGGCTCCATGCTCCCTCGTCATGAGAGGAAGAGGGAGCATGAAGCCACCTGGCTTCCTGAATGGGACTTCCCTTACTCGACAATTGGTATCGGCGAGTACCGAAAAAATAATTATCGTTACTCGTACTCGGTACCAAAATACCGGTATCGGTGCATCCCTAGTGAGAACCATTGCTTTAGGGGAACCCTAAATCCAGCAAGGTTCCCCACAATCCCACCAGCCCTGATGAAGGAGGAGTGTCTAATCCCCTGGACCAGGTCCTCTGGGGTCCTTCTCTCTGTTATCCTGAGCTCGTGTCCACTTTAAGGGCACCCTAAATCCAGCAAGATTCATCACAATCCGGCCCCCTTTGGGGTCAGGAGTGGCCCCCCCAGGAATGTGGACCTGTCCGGGGTTTTGGGATGGCTCAGATTCTAACCAGGAGCGCAGCTGCGGGACCCTCTATGTGCAACAACAATGCTTGACAAAGGTG
>NW_017309164.1:32104-33078 GCF_000935625.1 Nanorana parkeri | reverse complement strand
GGGGGTAGGTAGCCCCCTCACTGTCATTAATCCCTGAGAGTTTTGGGACCGGGCCAGCGCAGGAGAGAGGGATTGAGTTTCTGAAAACACTACAGAGGAGCTTACACTCTAATGTCCCCTCCCCCCCACACTATCATTATACATGTATATAGCTCTGACATATACCGCAGTGCTGTACAGAGAACATTATTAGAGCCATGATATATAAAGAGGACCTGTCTTCTCCCCGGTTCAATGTCCCGTCACATAGACCTGTGATAGAATCTCAGCGGTGACAACCCTTTCAGCTCCGCTCATGCACTTGTAGTTCTCTTAAAAGAAGAGCCGCCCATTGTCGCAGAGGAGCGTCGGCCCACGAACGCGGCCCCCACCGCCGCAGCCACCCCTGCACATTGTCTGCCTCCCCCTCCGAGGCCACCCCATAATGACTCGCATTGCTCTGTTTTTCTTTGCTGTGCGCCTGCCAGCGAAGCCCGACGCACAAGAACCTGAGTCTAAAGACAACACAAAGGGCCATTCTTCCAATCAGTGGGGGCCCTTCAGCCTGCACACCTATCAGGTTTTCAGGGGCCCGTCCCCCGAGCCCTTAATTGAGATGAATTTGCTTAAGGTAGATTCCAATGTAAATAGGATATTTCTCGGCTGTGTTTGGCGTTCCTCCCGCCGGGCAGGTTGTCTGTGAGGGCTGGAATGCGGCCCTGGATTTTAATGCGGGACCGCGCTTGGCCCCCTGTCCCTGAGGGGCCCCGCTTGTTCTGTCGCTTGCGTACGTCTGTTTTTAATAAGCGGCTTGTAGCCGTGCAAGAGAGGTTTTGAAGCCGAATCGCGTTCTAGTGAACACAGAGGGGGCATTGTTCATGGGGACCAGGGGGAGACGGGACAGGTCCTCTTGGCCAAACATTAGACAAGTGTCTGGGAAGGAAGGTGACGGCAATTGTGCCATAAACTTTATTATTGTATCCGGCGAAACTTAA
>NW_017309164.1:28629-32080 GCF_000935625.1 Nanorana parkeri | reverse complement strand
AGAATGCTGATAGGAGGGCAGAGCAGATTGACTGGGAAATGAGCTCATCAGGCTGCCGCTTCTTTAGTACTGTCCACTCACCGGCTGGGGGGATGGACGAGGCCTGTAAGTGAAAAGCAAAACTCCAGCAGGGAAAAAAATCAGGCCTCCTGCCCTGCGGCCTGTGCTGTGTTACTTCCAAGCGAGATCTGGTTCCCGGGCCCGGCTTGTATTTTGGCGCAGGTGGAGAAATTCCTGTAACATTAAACATGCTCCCCAGCGATTTACGGGGCTGGTGTATGTAACGCGCGCTGTGCTCGCTGTGAGTAGCCCATCCCCCCTTTCCTCGTCCTTCTCTCTCCGGAACCTCCGAATACTGAAAAGTGAAGCTTGTTGTGGTACTCCCTTTCCCCACCCCCCCCACTACCACCGCCACCACCACCGGCGGTCACAGATTTCTCTCCGGCAGAGGCCGCGGCAGCGGGGAGGGGGCATAGGGGGATAATTGGCGCAATCAGGAGGTCTGCCGCAGGATCGGATCATCATCATGAACAGCCATCTTTTATTACCAGCAAAACGCAAACATTTTCCTACAATTAGCCGCCTCCCTGTAACGAGCTCGGCGGCCTCGTCCTAATTATCCCCCCATTAAAGTCATTTCCTGTCCCGGGCCCCGCCATGTGATGGACGGCCCGCGAGACTACGCCACGGCATGTGCAGGCGCTGTCCTGTCCTGGAGCGCCGCTTTCACTAGGTACTTGTTTTGAATGATCGCTATTTTGTTTTTAGTGTCTGTTTCTCTCACTGTTTTTATTGCTGCTCCGTGTTTTTATGAGTATATATCATATAACACATGGGGTAGGTCCTCCCAGCTGCGGTGCTTCTGTCTCTGGGAGCCATGACTGTGGGAGTCAGAGTCTTGTAATGCCCTATGGCAGCGATGGCCAAACTGCGTCCCTCCAGCTGTGGTGGAACTACGAATCCCATAAGGCTTTGCAAGATTCTCACAGACACGGGATTTGTAGCTTCACCACAGCTGGAGGGTGCTTCTGTCTCTGGGAGCCATGACTGTGGGAGTCAGAGTCTTGTAATGCCCTATGGCAGCGATGGCCAAACTGCGTCCCTCCAGCTGTGGTGGAACTACGAATCCCATAAGGCTTTGCAAGATTCTCACAGACACGGGATTTGTAGCTTCACCACAGCTGGAGGGACACAGTTGGGCCATCCCTGCCCTATGGGATTTGTAGTTACAGCTGATTGCTGTTGTGTGTTATACTATGGGTTGGACTTCTCTAGATTTAGGCCCAAGCCCGACCCTCTGCAACTGAATCCCATCTAGTGATGTCCGGTGCTAGGTAGGACTAGGATGAAGAAGAAGTCTAGTGATGTTGGGTTCTCAGCAGGACCAGGTTACAGAAGGCATCTAGTGATGTCTGGTGCTAGGTAGGACTAGGTTACAGAAGGCATCTAGTGATGTCTGGTGCTAGGTAGGACTAGGTTACAGAAGGCATCTAGTGATGTCCAGGGGTAGGTAGGACTTGGTTACAGAAGGCATCTAGTGATGTCCAGTGGTAGGTAGGACCAGGTTACAGAAGGCATCTAGTGATGTCCAGTGGTAGGTAGGACCAGGTCACAGAAGGCATCTAGTGATGTCCAGTGGTAGGTAGGACCAGGTCACAGAAGGCATCTAGTGATGTCCGGTGGTAGGTAGGACTAGGATGAAGAAGGCATCTAGTGATGTCCAGTGGTAGGTAGGACCAGGTCACAGAAGGCATCTAGTGATGTCCGGTGGTAGGTAGGACAAGGTTAGAGAAGGTATCTAGTGATGTCCGGTGCTAGGTAGGACGAGGTCACAGAAGGCATCTAGTGATATCCAGTGGTAGGTAGGACTAGGTTACAGAAGACATCTACTGGTGCTAGGTAGGACCAGGTTACAGAAGGTATCTAGTGATATCCGGTGCTAGGTAGGACTAGGTTACAGAAGGAATCTAGTTTTGCCCAGTGGTAGGTCGGACTAGGTTACAGAAGGTATCTAGTGATGTCCGGTGCTAGGTAGGACTAGGTTACAGAAGACTTCTAGTGATGTCCGGTGGTAGGTTGGACTAGGATGAAGAAGACTAGTGATGTCTGGTGCTAGGTAGGACAAGGTTACAGAAGGCATCCAGTGATGCCCCGTGCTAGGTTAGGACTAGGTTACAGAAGGCATCTAGTGATGTCCGGTGGTAGGTAGGACTAGGTTACAGAAGGCATCTAGTGATGTCCGGTGCTAGGTAGGACTAGGTTACAGAAGGTATCTAGTGATTTCTGGTGCTAGGTAGGACTAGGTTACAGAAGGCATCTAGTGATGCCCCGTGCTAGGTAGGACTAGGTTACAGAAGGTATCTAGTGATGTCTGGTGCTAGGTAGGACTAGGTTACAGAAGGTATCTAGTGATGGCTGGTGCTAGGTAGGACTAGGTTACAGAAGGTATCTAGTGATGGCTGGTGCTAGGTAGGACTAGGTTACAGAAGGCATCTAGTGTTGCCCAGTGCTAGGTAGGACTAGGTTACAGAAGGCAGCTAGTGATGTTTGGTGCTAGCCAGGACTAGGTTACAGAAGGCATCTAGGTAGGACAAGTTTACAGAAGGCATCTGGTGATACCCAGTGCTAGGTAGGACTAGAATGAAGAAGACATCTAGTGATGTCCAGTGGTATGCAGGACTAGGTTACAGAAGGTATCTAGTGATGCCCCGTGCTGGCTAGGACTCTTATAAGTTTAAAATGACTGACAAGTCCACTTTGTGCCAATTAAAACCAGTCAAGACCGCTATTGAGATAAGTGGCTCCACTCTTAAAAAGTTCAACATTTCCAGTGTTTTCATGAGCACCTGCATCTACCTACAGCACGCAGACGTTATTGCTACAGCATCACTACAGCCTACATTTGGCCCTAAGATGTGGTCCCAGCCTAGCCAACTAAAATTGGGTCACCTTATCGAGAGCTTAATAGCACACGAGAAAGCCTTACTTTAGTCCCAACACATAGCGTGCTTGGGCCCCAAGACCAAAAGCCGAGCTTTTCCCATGGCTGGGTGGCTCGTTATGGCAGTTCACTCATCGGTAAAATAGTTTATCCCCAAACTCCGGACCACCTGGAGGTGAACTGTACGCAGCCTGAAAACACAATTGACGTATCAAATGTGCGGAGATTAGATTACCCGGGCCGCGGGGAGTAATGTACATTGATTAGGACGCCCTTGCAGAATCGGAGATCGAGGCCCCCTTCCCTGCACAGGCTAGACTCCAATTAGAGGCACATCTGGAACCCACTAGGGCCACGGCTGATCTTCTCCTGAAGTTTATTCCAAGAGAGAAGAAAAAAAAATCTGATAAATGACACTTAACGGGAAACACACGTTTTGGCCGGGAAAGATCTGCAAATTAATATTTTGTTCTTGAGTAAAAAAAAAAGTGTTGTGGGGGGGGGGGGGGG
>NW_017309164.1:25019-28504 GCF_000935625.1 Nanorana parkeri | reverse complement strand
TATTTTGTTTTTTGGAAAAAAAAAAAAGTTTGTGGGGGGGGGGGGGGGCTGGTCTCGTGTAGAATCCAGCAGTCCATGCGTCACTTCCATACAACTCGAGGACTGGCTGCCTCTCCAACCAAAGCACAACATTCCAGATGTTTCATACTTTGTATGCCATTAAAAAATGCATTGGACTCAATAGAGGAAGCAAATTGGAGGTGTTTTTGAGGGTGCAATAGGCTTTCAATGGCTCATAAGGCCATTCCCTGAGATCATCCCTATTGGTCATCAAGCCCTTTAAATGTAAAACTTGTCTTACAGTCTGCAGTGCGGGAACTGTGAGAACTACCCACTTGATGTACAGTCCTCTGAACTCAGAGGTAGTAGGAACCCCTCATAATGGGCACAGCAGGTGTACGGACCCGGGAACTCAGTCCATAGATGGTGGGAACCCCTCATAATAGTCACAGCAGGTGTGCATACCCAGGAACTTAGTGCAGTCGTGGTGGGGACCAATCATATTTGGGCACAGTAGGTGCACAGACCCGGGAACTCAGCCCATGGATGGTGGGAACCCATCATAATAGTGCAGGAACTTAATTATATGGTGGTGGGAACCAATCATAATGGGCACAGTAGGTGTACAGACCCAGGAACTCAGACCATGGATGGTGGGAACCCATCATAATAGTGCAGGAACTTAGTGCAGTGGTGGTGGGGACCAATCATAATAGGCACAATAGGTGCACAGACCCGGGAACTCAGCCCATGGATGGTGGGAACCCATCATAATAGTGCAGGAACTTAGTGCAGTGGTGGTGGGGACCAATCATAATAGGCGCAGTAGGTGTACGGACCCGGGGACTCCACATGGATGGTGGAAACACCTCATAATGGGCAGAGCAGGTGTACAGACCCAGGAACTCAGCACAGGGATGGTGGGAATCAGGGGCGTCACTAGAAATCACAGGCCCCCATAGCAAAATTTTGTATGGGCTCTGCGATTTCTAGTTACGCCCATTACAGAGCTTACCTGAGATCCCACCGGAGAGTGACCTGGCAGAGCACACCATAGACTCTCTATGGTGGGCTCTGCAGGGTCTCAGGTGGGCTGGTCACACCCCTGCACACCACTTACGTATCAGCCCTGATCTGCTTGCAGCCTCCTCCAGCGCCGCCGGGCCCCTCCAGCGCCTTCTCCTACGCTGCCTCCGCCGGGCCGGGCCTCCCCCCCTGTAAGCTGCTGCTGTCACTGGCTCAGCAGCCTGCAATGCCATAGCGACCCAGGCAGCCCGCACGGCATCAGGGGGACCGCTTTGTTCCTCGTCCTGGCCAGGCCCCCCTATGCCCCGGGCCCCATAGCGGCTGCCTGGTTTGCTATGGCGATAGTTCCGCCACTAGTGTGAACTCCTCATAATGGGCACAGCAGGTTTGCAGACCCAGGAACTCAGCACAGAGCTCTTACCATTAGTGATTCCGAGAGATAGAAGAGACTGTCAGGGGGTGTAGCCCTGCAGCATCCACAAATGGGAGGACTCTAGTTTGTGTCCTCCCGTTACCCTAAGGAGAACTATGGGGAAAAACACTGACCCCGTAGTTCTCCTTTAATTCCCTTTCCTGAAAGACGCCATTGAGGTTTGTCAAGCAGCTCCAAGCTCGGCCCGGAGAGGAGACGCAGAAGAGATCCAGCTAGCCTGGTTTAAACTTTCTTTCTTTTTTTTGCTCTGGAAATTCCTTTTCATCTACTAAGAGTTTCATCTGGGTTTGTTTTTCCCTTCAGACTCTCTTGTTAAAGAAAAAAAAAAAGTTAGGGAGAGAAAAAAAAAATGAGAAGTGTATTTTTTTTCCCCTTTTCTGCGCTTGATTGAAGAGTCAGCGGGTGAAAGCTCTCACATTCCTGCCCCATGATTAAAGCTGCAGATTTCACTTTTCCAATAAAAAATGGATTTTAGGGTTTGTTTTTTTTCATTTAGGAAAGTCAGAGGATATAAAAGACAAAAGAAGTCCACATCCCCCGGCTTTCTGCGTAACCAAGCTAATGGCACTGGCCTTCTACCATGGACACGAGCCCAAGAGATCCTCTGCGCTTCATCCTCCTACGTCTTTGGCTGCGTCGTCCGTCCCCTTTCTGTTTATTTTGTTGCTGTTGATAAAGTTTTGCTATCACAATGAAGTCCCCCCCCCCCTTAGCCCTTTTTCCCTTCTCCGTGTTGTTGCAAAACCTTTTGGGGTTGGGTGACCGCGGCTTGGCCCGTTCCCGACATAACACCACATCACAGCCCAGCGAGTAGACAGTCGGCGGCTGAATTTTGTTTAATAACCGCACAGAACCAGCTTCAGTAGCAAAAAACTTCCTTTGCTGTCCCCTTGGTTCCTACCATGGTGACAGGCGGGGTGCTTTTACGAAGACGCCGTTCCGGTACGCCGCGTTGACATCCAAAAAGCACGTTGGGAGTTGTAGTATAACGCTGACGCATTGAATGTCTAAAATTGGGCCCTTAAAGTGGAAATTTGGTCAATTTGTTTCTAGGTGGGAAAAGGTTAGACCATCAGCCAGGTGATAGTGCTGGAGTCCCAGCTGGGGAGATTTCGCCCCACTTCCTGTTACAATAGGAAGTGACAACAAATTTCCCTCAGGTGAAATAAAGCCTCACCTCTGACAGTTTTCACCAGGAAAGTTTCCCTTACGGTCTCAGAGTAAGCAACCCGGGGAAGAAAAGAACCCAAGGGTTACACAATACCAACCAAAGGGCCACAGATTGGGCCCCAGGGGTCTATAGGAAAGGTTGACTGTCAGGATCAGAGGTCTTGGAAGTTTTTCCCTCCGCCTCTCTCATGGAGTACTTGGTCAATCTGAACGCCCATCCATGGCGGCTGCAATTAGGGCCGGATTTGCCACAAGGCCAACCAAGGCCCGGCCTTGGGGCAGCAGGGAGTAGAGGGGCAGCAGTGGTGTGGTATTCCCATCTCCTGCTGCCCGGGAGATGCAGTTCCGGCCGCCGGGCGGGTAGTTGTTTTCTACATCTAGCCCTGCTCTGGGCAAGCAGGGCTAAATGTACAGCGGGGAAGCCGCCGCTTGTTTTGTACAAGTGATCCCGGCGATGTCGCCGAGATCACTGGTATGCAGCCTGCAGGTCTGCCATTCTCCATAGGGTGGGGGGGTTGGCGGGAAGATGGGCACAGTGAGGAACATGGCCTTGGGGCAGCAAAGAGAGTAAATCCCGCCCTGGCCACAGATTGGGCCCCAGGGGTCTAGAGGAAAGGTTGAGTGTCAGGATAGATGTTGGTTCCTCTGTGAGATAAGAGGCGGCGCCACTCGGCTGCAATGCCCTCGGAAGCCCACGACCTGCCCAGCGGCCCGCTTTCACGGGACGATCGCAGGCGCCAATGTCGAATTCCGGCTAGTAATTATCTTCAACTCCCTCTGTCATCAGTTCCATGAACACCGTCGGGAAAGGAATAATAATGACTTAATAAGTCTCATTTCGCTCCCAGCGGACGCT
>NW_017309164.1:20863-24267 GCF_000935625.1 Nanorana parkeri | reverse complement strand
AGACTGTGATTTCAGGTCTGCAGCCAGTAATGACAGAAAAACGGAGTGTGAGATGGATTGAGGCCTCCAGAGGGGCTGTGGGGCAGCACAGACCTTTCTTTGATTGATGGGGGCTGACTTGGAATGCGCGCTTGGGAGCTCGCAGGAAAAACAGCTCCTAATGGATTTCTCAAACGTACCAGCAATGGAGGCAGGGCCAGGTGTCAGATCACAAAACCAGATCTATCTCAACTTGACTTTTTTTTTATTTTTCCATTCTAGCATACAAGGGGCCTTCCTCGCCCCTCCCGGAGAAATTTAACAGCTTCTTTGCCGTAACTGCCGCCAAAAACGTCGGCGGCTTTAAGAAATGCCGGTGAAATCACTTGCAATGGAGGCTGGTCCTTGATGGTTTCAAAGTTTTAGCTTCCTTGCAGAATCAGCTGGTCCCCTGAGCGCTGGTCCTGATATCCTGCTTGAGGGTGGCTCCTTTCCCTTGCTGGGTCCTGTGGAGCCACCCTTGCGTAGTAAGCTGCGTGCGTCTCCACAAACACACAAGCACAGCAAGGCAAACTTCTTCCCTGCCCCCCCCCTGAGGCTGTCGGAAAAACACGTCGCTAACTTTCTCCTTGCCGTGGGCTAAGTTCGCACCAGCAGTGGAGACGCTGGGGGTGAAAACAATTGGTTGATCTGTGTTTTTACGGCCGCCTGACTACCCACCCACAATGCAACATGACCGCATGCATTGTCATGCCCGCGATGCTTTGCAATGTGGCAACTTCACCTTGGCATCGCCCATGCGCCACAGTGCTCAGCTGTCCTCTGAAAAGCGACCCTTTAAGAGTCACCATGTCCGTTGAAATCAATAGGTTGGTGTCGGAATCAAACGCTTGGCATGCAGTTGCGGCATAGTTACATAGTATTTGAGGTTGAATAAAGACATTAGTCCATCAAGTCCAACCTATTAGGATCTCATTCTAGGAGTACCCGTACCCCTGTATATTACGGTCCCTTAAGAAATCGTCCAAAAGTTTATTGAACAATTCCACATTCTTTGCTGAAATCACTGTCTGTGGCAGTGAGTTCCAGACCCTAACTGATCTTACTGTGAAGAACCCCCTTCGCCCCTTGTGCTGGAATTTATTTTCCACCAATTTTAGGTGATGGCCTCTAGTTTTTGTAATGGAGTTAATTTTAAACAGTTTATCGCTAATGTTGCTGCCACCATTGAACATTTTGTACATGGAGATCATATCCCCCCTTAATCTCCTCACCTCCAATGTGAACATGTTTAAATTTAGTAGCCTTGTCTCGTAGCTCTGGTCCTCCATACCCCTAATTAGTTTGGTTGCCCTCCGCTGGACTTTTTCCAACTCAAGGACATCTTTTCTTAGTACTGGTGACCAGAACTGGACCGCGTCCTCCAGATGAGGTCGAACCAATGATCTATAAAGTGGCAAAATTATAGACTTGTCCCTGCAATACATCCCCTTTTTAATACAGGACAAGACCCTGCTAGCTTTGTTTACAGCAGCCTGGCACTGCAAACTACCTTTCAGTTTGTGGTCTACAATGACCCCCAAATCCTTCTCCATTTCTGACTTCCCCAGCGGCATACCCATAATTGTATAACCCATTTGTTTATTTTTAATTCCAAAGTGCATTACTTTGCATTTATCGACATTAAACCTCATCTGCCACATTAATGCCCACTCCCCTATTTTATCCAGGTCCTCCTGTAATGTTATAGTGTCTAAGTCCGTGTCTATTACCCTCCCTATTTTGGTGTCATCCGCAAACACGGAAATATCGCTGTTAACACCCTCCCCGATGTCATTAATAAATAAGTTGAACAATATGGGACCCAGCACAGAACCCTGAGGCACACCGCTCATTACACTAGCCCAGTCTGAAAAGGTGCCATTTACAGATACCCTCTGGACACGTTCCCGTAGCCAGTTCTCTATCCACGTACACACCACCTCATCTATGCCCATAGCCCTCAGCTTGTGTAGCAAGCGTTTGTGTGGTACCGTATCAAAAGCCTTTGAGAAATCCAGATATACCACATCCACCGGCTTACCTCCGTCCATATCTCTACTTACCCCCTCATAAAAAGTTAGCAAGTTAGTTAGGCAGGAACGGTCTTTCCTGAACCCGTGCTGATTGTCATTAACTATCCCGTTTTCCTGAACAAATTCTACCAGATAATCCTTTATTATGCCCTCTAGCATTTTACAAACTACCGATGTTAGACTGACCGGCCTATAGTTCGCAGGTTGGCACCTTGCCCCCTTTTTGAATATTGGGACTACCGTAGCCCTCCGCCAATCACTGGGGATCCTACCAGTCATTAAGGAGTCCTTAAAAATGAGGATTAATGGTCTAGTTATAACCTGGCTTAATTCCTTAAGTACCTTGGGGTGCAGGTTATCCGGACCCACTGCTTTGTTTGCATTGAGCATTTTAAGTCTTTGTTGTATTCTGGTTTCCGTCAACCACTGGGGTATATTTTGAGTTAAACTGGGAGTTTTATCATGTGTGTCAAACCCGTTTCCCTCCCGAGTGTATACTGAGGAGGAAAAAGCGTTCAGCGCCTCGGCCCTCTCCTTGTCGTTTGTGACTAGCTTCCCACTTTCATCCTTTATTGGGCCTATCTGCTCCTTTCTCACCTTTTTACTGTTAATATATTGGTAGAATTTTTTGGGGTTCTTTTTACTATCTGCGGCGATATGCTTTTCGCACTCAGTTTTAGCTGCCCGGATTTCTAGTTTGCATTTTTTGTTACATTCTTTGTAGTTAAGGAACGCCAATGCCGTCCCCTCCGTCTTATATTTTATAAATGCCGCTCTCTTGTCCTTGACGTGTTGTCATGCTTTTTAATAATGTATAAAACAGGCCTTCAGGAGGGGGCCGTATCACCTCCCGGACACCTGCAAGCCACCACTCAGCTACCCTCCGAAAAGCAACCCTCTAAGAGTTACCATGGCCATTGAAGTCAATGAGGCCACGCCACAGCCAAATGCTTGGCATGCAGTTGCGGCATTCTTTTTTTATAATGTATAAAACAGGCATTCATGAGGGGGGCCGTATCACCTCCCGCATGCCCGCAAGCCACCACTCAGCTGCCCTCCAAACAGCAAACCTTTAAGAGTCACCATGCCCACTGAAGTCAATAGGATGGCGCCGCAACCAAATGCTTGGCATGCTTTTTTATAATGTATAAAACAGGCCATAAGGATGCTGCCGTATATAACCTCCCGGACTCCTGTAAGCCGCCCCTCAGCTACCCCCTGAAAAGAGACCCTTTAAGTGTTACCATGGCCATTAAAGTCAATGGGACCACCCCACACCCAAATGCTTGGCGTGCAGTTGTAACCTTTTTTTTTTTTTTAACCTTTTTTTTTTTTTATGAAAAAGACAGG
>NW_017309164.1:18380-20106 GCF_000935625.1 Nanorana parkeri | reverse complement strand
CCCCACCCAAAAGCGTTGCGGGTAGGTGTCAACCTTTTTTTTTTTTAACCTTTTTTTTTTTTTATGTAAAAGACAGGCATTCAGGAGGGGGCTGTATCACCTCCCGCATGTCCACAAGCCATCACTCAGCTGCCCTCCAAACACCAAACCTTTAAAAATCACCATGCCCATTGAAGTCAATGGAATGGCGCTGCAACCAAACACTTGTCGTGCAGTTGCGGCACATATTTTTATATATATATATGAAAACAGGCATTCAGGAGGGGGGCCATATCACGTCCCACTCGCCTGCAAGCCGCCGCTCAGCCGCCCTCCTCAAAGCAATTCTATAAGAGTCACCGGAGCCGAATTATCGTGAAAAATTGCAGCAGGAAAATTACGCGCAATATTGTCCTGAAAATGTTCTCAAATTGAGACAAATTATCTGTCATGTCGCAATGGCCATAGTTTCCTGCGTCAGCTAGAACTTAGCGCTTATTCCATGCGCCCCGAATATCTGCAACCTTTGAATGATGTTCTTCTCATTATCACTGTCATTGATATTGTCACACAAATTGCAACATTGATGCGAAATGTTACAGAGAGGGATTTCCCTGTTTGCACTGCCATTGGTTGTTTATTCGTAGGCACTAACATACATGTCACGACCCCGCGCACTTCTACTGTTCATCCGCCGATCGGGTCCAATGTTGCCGCAACATTTGTTATATTTAAAAATACTCTGATTGGCCGCCACACTTGTCTCTTTTTAAATGTTCCACTTGCATGCTTGTTCGAATATTAAACACGATCCATTTGCTGCTCCCTACAGATCTGCAAGACTTCAAATCGGACACGCAGCACGTGATCGAGGTGGACGAAGGGAACACGGCGGTGATCGCCTGTAACCTGCCCGAGAGTCACCCCAAAGCTCAAGTGCGGTACAGCGTCAAGCAGGAATGGCTGGAGACCTCCAGAGGTGAGACATTTAAAGTGAAACTCTGTGCACATATCACATATCGGCCACACAACGGTCTTTCCACCTGAAATAACGTGGCCGCCGACTCGTGAATGCCAAAGCCCTGGCTTCCCAGGCCTGGCAAATCCATCACGTGGCTTTCAGCTCAGCCGTGGTCCTGGCTCTCTGCCTGCTGACAGTTGAGCTGGTCCCGGGAAGGTGATCGCACACCCCGCCTCCGCCAGGGACATGCCCAGAGCTGCCTGGGCTGCGGGGCTGACAATCCTGGCTGACACGGGAAGTCAAAATATATCAGGATAATGAAGAGCCGGGGAGCCTAGCGGGTGACTGAACAGAGCCACGCCTGAGGGCCTCATATCATCGCTTGTACTGCTCCACTGACAATACCCCCGATAAAACCCCCCCTTCCCTCTTCCTTTGCAGACTTAACCACTTCACTATCAGACTGAGAATCCAGCAGCATATCACAGCTGCCAATCCAGTATACAGTATCTATACACACTCCCCATCAGCCAGATGCACACCCAGAACTACTTATGTATAGTGCAAATATAACCTGATAGCATAGAGCCATTTATTCCAAACTGCCCACAGCTGTTCCAGGCTTCTTGGCCATCATCAGTGCAGTGCATGGAAACCATGGCTTCTATAGGGCAGGGCTCAGGGGCCAACGCATGAGGGAATGAGACACATAAAGACCTTCTGTTCTAAGAAGTCTTTATTATGCAATGCATTGATTCGGTTGGAGACAGGGAAGGACCTACAGCC